>NC_061117.1:41303657-41396856 GCF_002878395.1 Capsicum annuum
CCTTTAAAGTTCCTAAACTTAACCATATTCAAGTGACTAAGTCACCTACCAAACCACATTCAAAACAAAAAAAATCCCCTTTAAAGTCCCTTAACTTTACAATTTTCAAGCAACTAAGTCACTTACCAAACCACATTCAAAACAAAAAAATCCTCTTTAAAGTCCCTACACTTAAGCATTTTCAACCAACTAAGTATCAAAACAGAACCACATTCAAAACAAAAAAATCTCCTTTAAAGTCCCTACACTTAACCATTTTCAACCAACTAAGTATCAAAATAAAACCACATTCAAAACACAAAATCCCCTTCAAAGTCTCTAGACTTAACCATTTTCAACCAACTAAGTCACCTACCAAACCACATTCAGAACAAAAAAATCCCTTTTAAAGTCCTTAAATTGAACCATTTTCAAGCAATTAAGTCACCTATCAAAACACATTTAAAACAAAAAAAGTCCCCTTTAAAGTCCCTAAACTTAACCATTTTCACGAACTAAGTCACCTACCAAACCACATTCAAAATAAAAAAATTCCCTTTAAAGTTCCTACACTTAACCATTTTCAACCAAACATTCAAAACAAAAAAATCTCCTTTAAAGTTCCTAAACTTGTGACTAAGTCATCTACCAAACCACATTCAAAACAAAAAAAAATTTCCTTTAAAGTCCCTAAACTTAACCATTTTCAAGCAACTAAGTCATTTACCAAACCACATTCAAAACAAAAAAAATCCTCTTTAAAGTCCCTACACTTAACCATTTTCAACCAAGTAAGTATCAAAACAAAACCACATTCAAAACACAAAATTCCCTTTAAAGTCCCTAGAAATAACAATTTTCAACCAACTAAGTCACCTACCAAACCACATTCAAAATAAAAAATTTCCCTTTAAAGTCCCTAAACTTAATCATTTTCAGCCAACTAAGTATCAAAATAAAACCACATTCAAAATAAAATGTCAACAAGACCAACAAGATGTTAAGAACAATGCTAGTGAATCGTACAAGGCTACACACGGCTTCACAAGACTTCAATATGAACAAGGAAAGGAATATATAACAACAATAGTGAATTGCACAAGGCCCCACACGGCTTCGCTATGTCATCATACCTTTGATATTTTCCTTAATTTCTTGATATTGCAAAATGGCTGCTTTAATCTACTTATAGATTCTCTCACGGGAAGCCGCAATATCGAAAATAATGAGCTTAGCAAATTAAAAGATAGACTAGTGCAATTTTCTCCAAAATACCCATCTACTCTATGCAAGATATTACTCATTTCAGTCCACATAACACATACAATCCACACTACATTCAAGTTTTTCCCCAATTTCCCCATTTTCAACCAAAACATAAGAACTAGGGTTTCAAAATTAAAAACAAAAGTGAAGTTAACTCAAAATAAGGTCAACAAATCTCACATTCTTAATTACTTGAGTTGGAGAAATTAATATTTGCTATGAGAACCCACTTCTTCGACTGATTTCGAGTGTCAGTATGTGTTTGTGTGTGTATGTGGTTAAGTGTTTGTGTGTGTATGCTGTTTCCCATTTGTTTTTGTGTATATCAATTGGGAAAGTTAATTATTTGGGTGGGTCGGGTCGGGTTATAAATTTTTTTTATTTTTTTATTTAACAGTAAAACCGACCACTTGTGGTCGATTTTTACAAATTTTTTGATAAATTAAATTTTAATAAACTACAATTAATAAATTAATTAATAAATTAAAATTAATTTTTAATTAATTAAATTTTTAATAAATGATATAATATTTATAACAATATCCAATTAATTTAATACAATGTGTATATATATAAATCAGATAATTAGTTATTTTATCATCACATTAACATGAGTAGTATATTTCCTCCATCCTATAATAATATCAATGAATTTGGCAAATTACAATAAATCTTTGGTTCATTAGCTTTAATTATGATATTATATATATATGTATATATATGTGTATATATATATATATACGTATTAATCAGATAAATTATCGATGTATTACGTTATTACAACTTCAACAATATACACGCATCTATATTGACATAAAATAGTATATCTATTTCTTCAATAGTATGATATTATTGTATTATTCAAAATATTTTGATATATAGATTCAGTTATCGATCTTTCGTTTACTGCATATGTCACTACATGAGATATATGTATATATACATATATTCAATTGTCTATCACTGTTTAAATACATAATATAAATATCACATACACGATTTTTCTACCCCATAATAACATTCAACGTATTTCACATATACTTTTATACAAAATTTTTAAGCGAAAAAACTCAAATTCACCGCTAAAATTTGATGGTCGCTCAAAATTCAAAATTCAAAGCAAATGGTAAGTATATGCTAGTTTCATGATTCAATTTTCTGTCTCCCTCCCCTACTTCCTTCCTTCCACCCCCCCTCCCCACACATACATACCTCGTAATACTTACCTTACGTTATTACAACTTCAACAATATACGTGTTTCTACATTATATTGACACAAAATAGTATATCTATTTCATCACTACACGAGATATACTTATATATAAATATATTCAATTGGCTATCAACATTCAAATACGTACTATAGACATCACATACCCGATTTTACTATCTCATAATAATATACAACGTATTTCACAGAAACTCAGTTGAATTATCGGTTGATTTATCTTATGCCATTAATATATATACCTTCACTATATAATATGTATATACTATATATATATATATATATATATATACCTGTACATACACATACATATATATACACATTATCGACTATATCAATACGTACTATATACATCACATACGTACACGAGTATCTTATCCAATAATATAATGCGACATATTTCATATACGTACTATAGACATCACATACCCGATTTGACTACCCCATTGTATTTCACATATACTCAAATAAATTATCGGTTGATTTATCTTATGTCATTAATATACTGTTGATATATAATATGTATATATTATATATATACATATACATATACATACACGCACATATACACACTATCGACTATATCAAGTTCAAAATACGTACTATATACATCACATACGTATACAAGTATATTATCCAATAATATAATGTGATGTGTTTCTTATACATACTTAGATTAGTGATCGATTAATTATATTTGATTAGCTTAATATATTAGGTTTTGATTATATATATAATTAAGTGTTACTTAAAATTATTTAATTTTTAATTTTTTTACTTCTTGTGGTCGATTTTTTTAAATTATTTTTTTATTTTAATTAGAAAACCGACCAATTGTGGTCGGCTTTTATAAGTATTTTTTTATTATTTTTTATAAAAACCGACAACTCGTGGTCGTTTTTTTAAATAAATTAAAAAATAATTTTTAAAAACCGACCAGACCACTGGTGATTGGTTTTATTATTTTTTTAAATTTTTATTTGTTAAATAAATAATTATTATTATTAAAATTATTGTAATAATTATTTTGATTTTTTAAAATATAAAAGCGACCACTTGTTGTCGCTTTTAAAAAAAATTAAAAAAATTAAAAAACGACCACGTGTGGTCGATTTTTTACGACCACATCTTGTGGTCAGTTTTTTGTGGTCGGTTTTACCCATTTTTTTAGTAGTGAACTGTATGGTGTTGTGCTTTGAAATAAACTTTTGACATTATATGATGTATGAGAGAATGTCCAGAAATGTGTGTTTTTCTATTTTTTATTTTATTTACTTAGTGATACCATAACCTTGTTGAATGTATCCCTCAGTTCACCCCTAGAGTAATAAGACTGTGTCACTTAAAGTTCAAAAATTGGAAAGTTTAACCGAAGTCAATATTTGTTAGGTTTGAAATCGAGAGGGCGTCATGCGGAATCTAATAGTTATAAACTATTTGAGACGATAAATAAGATGACAAAAAATTATTAAAACATAATACTATTGATATGATTCGGCCAATTGGCCTACATATTAAAAACCTAAATAAAAAAATATAAAAACTAATTGAGAGAAAATCTCCCACTAAACAAATCTCTTAAATGACTACATTGTGGATGCTATTGTGTTATTGCACGAGAAGGGAGGGTCTTCTATTTATAGTATTCCAAAACCTTTCCTCTTAGAAAATGGTTGGCCAAATATGGAAAAGTTTTATATTTTTCTTTCATGAAAAATTAAAAGTAATTATGGTATTATTTTTATGTTCCTTCTAAGAAAAAAAACTTAAATTTGGTAAGAAAATCAAGGTAAAAATCCTAACTAATCTCCCCTTTTTAGCTTAATTTTCTTGACATAATTTAATCCACCTTCTTCGCGTGTATGATCTTTGTTCTTTACATAATCTTCATCACTATTGCTTGACATGGTTAAAAATAAGATTTAAAATATTGTGGTTAAAAGTGGGTTAAAAATAAATATTTTATTTTTATTTTTAAAGATGCACCAACAGGATTGTTGAAATATGCTTAAAACTTTTTCTCCACATGTAGCTAGACAAAATCGCCATTATCATCAAGTTAGTTGCAACTTTGACCTAAACATGTCCTCAATCTGAACCATCAGATCATTGAACCATAGGCTCTGATACCACTTGGGTTCGGAATGAGAGAGCATCATGCGGAAGCTAATAGTTGCAAACTATTTGAGACGATAAATAAGACAACAAAAAAATTACTATAACATAATACTATTGATATGATTCAGCCAATTGGCCTACATATTAAAAACCTAAATAAAAAAAACATAAAAACTAATTGAGAGAAAATCTCCCATTAAATAAAACTCTTAAACAACTATATTGTGGATGTTATTGTGTTATTGTACGAGAAGGGAGAGTCTTCTATTTATAGTATTCCAAAACCTTTCCTCTTAGAAAGAGGTTAGCCAAATACGGAAAAATTTTATATTTTTCTTTCAGGAAAAGTAAAAGTAATTATGTTATTACTTTTATTTTTCTTATTAAAAAATAAAACTTAAATTTGGTAAGAAAATCAGGGCAAAAATCCTAATAATATTTTGAGTTAACGAGGTCGATTTGAATTTTGGTGATTTCATTAGGTTTGGAGGGTGATTTATGACTTATCAAATAATTTGCAAGTATCCTAAGGCGCTCAGGACTAATTTGAGTCATTGGTTGTGTTCTAGTTCATTTTGAAAATATTTGAGTTGACAACGATAAACATTTGTTCAAGATAACCTCGGATTGATGATTTCAACAGGCCAGAAAAATATTTTAGGAATGATTTGCACAATTGTATTTATGTTTGAGGGTCTTGGATGAGTTTAGGATGCCAAAATGGACATTTGACCACTGTTGATGCACCAGTTGCTAGTGCAGCCGATTTTCTTCAATGCGTTTGTAAGGGGGTTGTCGTGATTACAAAGAGTATTGGATCTTGATCTTCATGTTAGCCTGAGACCCAATCTTGTTCATGGAGGCATCTCATTCACATGGAATTTTGTCATAATCATGGGTATCATCGTAGCAAGTCTCAAAGATTTGTTATTTGATATTGGGAAAGACTTAACTACAAGTTATGGTGATAGTCAGGATTTTGACAACAAATTCTGATGGATCATTGATCCTTTTACCATTTGTGGCTGAAATTTTGACTATCCATCAAAATTTATTAGGGAAAAGACATATTTTCCCCCCCTAAAGTTGTAACGAAAACTCACTTTAGTCATTAAACTTAACTTGTAATTGTTTACCCCCTTCCCCGTTAACTTTAAAATATATTATTTTTCTCCCTATTAACTTTAAAGTTGTTTAGGGGGGTAAATAATTGCAAGTTAAGTTTAATGGCTAAATTGAGACTTTAAGGGGGGGGGACATGTCTTTTCCCAAATTTATTATCAAGATCCTAATGATCATAACTTATGTAGAAATTTACCAACACCTTTTTTATTCGAAGTTAATTCAAATCAACTGTTAATGACTCTAAATTTGATATGCAACCTTCTAAAATCAATCTCAATACTTTTTAATTATTAGATTCGACCTAAAATTCTAAAATTCCTTGACCACATTATCTTTTTCAATAAGTTTTTTTAAGCTCAAAAAGTTCATTAGTGGTAGGTAGTCTTTAAGATTTCCAACCAAAACATAAGAATATACAATATCTTCCAACCAAAACATAAGAATATACAACATAAATATGATTAAAACTGTATAAACAATATAATTTTAGTAGCACCAACTACCCCGAATCCTAACTCACCCACCTACCAAACCCTCCCGTTTGCAACAACCATGCCCAACCCCAATACCCGTTACCATTTGAAAGTAGTGGGGGAGTGAATTAATTTTTTTCGAATAGACAATTGACTCACTTGGACAAATAGTCGACTATTAAGTAGAAAGATAAAGTTCAAAGACTAAAAGTGCTGAAGTGAAATAACACCAGATTTTATACTGGTTGGGACCTTTAATAGGTCTTACTCCGACCCCCTTGGGTTGTAAGGGATCCTACTAGTTATTCGTAAAACCAAATCAAAGTACAAGGCTTGAAACAAGATTTTTGGCTATGGCTCACTTTCTTTCTCGATATTCCTCACTTTGATACAATGCCTTACCAA
This sequence comes from Capsicum annuum, assembly GCF_002878395.1. NCBI lineage: Eukaryota > Viridiplantae > Streptophyta > Magnoliopsida > Solanales > Solanaceae > Capsicum > Capsicum annuum. Next base: position 41,310,253 of record NC_061117.1, read on the forward strand.
CTATGTGTTTTTCTTATATTTTTTAAGTACACAGTAAACTTTTAAGAGAATACAATGCTTGAATAAAATTGAGCAAATAATTATAGAAGGTCAATACAAAAGTATATATCTTTCATAATTTTTCATTGCTTAAATAGTAGTGATTGAACTACTACTACCCGTTGAAAAATAAAAGGCAACTCAAGAGATTTTCTCCTTGGAAATAGGATATAAGAATCCTATTTCTAAGAATGAAATAAATTATATTAATGATCCTAAACTATCGAAAATTCTCTTTCATGGAAATAGTCGCGCATTTAATGAGTGATCAAGGCCTTGATACTGTTTTCCATAGCGACATAAGTTGTGATAAACACTGAAAGAGGAGACATATTTCTTTTCCTTTTTGTCTTAATTCTTGGAGATCTTCCTTTTTAATTTGTAGCCAAGAATATTTGATTCATTTTCTTTCACGTTCCTGCAAAGAAGTCATACATTAAAACACCACATTATTAATCTCTCTTTTTTTAATGAATGAAAATACTTAGATAATTTAGTCGACTTTCCTTTTTAAGTACTCTCCCTTTTTAGGTGCATTATTATCTCCCCTTGAATCGTTGCACTATCGCCTATAACTTGTAACTTATTCTCCCCTTTTGATATTGATCAAAAAGGAAAAACACTCTATAGCAAAGATAGTGTCCATAGTAAAGAAAACAAAATAGAGCATTTAGGGGCTTATGTCCAGATACAACCTAAAATCAAATGTCTAAAAACACAATCAAGGAGCATCAGGAGCGGGATTTCCATAACGATGAAAGAAATAGGATAAGCTTTGAGCAGTGGCATCCTTCAGATTTGTGAACTTGGTGGTGATTATGATGGAGATCGAGTCAATGGTAGTCTGAATCTTGGCAGCAATCTTTGTAGCCTGATCCAATCATACCTTGAGATGAGTAACATTGTACTTATTTCTTTTCTTTCAACTTTTATTTTATCAAGATGAAAGTTCGAGGTAAGGAGGAGATCTCTGATGGAGTCCAACTTTAGTTCAATCTTAGTCAGGCAAATTATAAAATCAAGGGGAGAGGAGGACTTAGATTTAGGAGAGGAAGGAACGCCAGTAGAGTCACCACCGGACCTAGGAACCTAGATGTCATCAACCAACACATAACCCATACTAGCAAAAGTCTTAGAATTGGCATCACGTGACCACAACAGAAAGAAAAGACTCAAGAGTGATATCGCTAGATTTCAAAATATGAGTAATGATATACCCATAAAGGAGGATGAAAGGATCAAGAGATGCTTCGATTATGTGATTAATGATGAAGGATGAGAGATTTATCTTTCACTGAGATACGAGACAGTAGGTAAGAAAAGTATCACACTGAGATAAAGTGGATAGAGAGCCAACACAGGGAAGAAGAGTAGTAGCCATAATGTGAGCGATGACACAAACTTAAATGATAGAAATTTAGGACTAGGAGTAGATGGCAAAGAGTCAGAGTTGTCGAGAACAATAAATTATTTGGCTTGCTCAAAGAAGATATAATTAGACGGCCATGGATTCTTGGGCGAGGTATAAAAACTAGAGAATTTTATATCAAATAGAGCATCAAACATAGAACAACCAATGAAAATGCGTTTATCCATCACTAGGGTTTCAAGTTCACCAGCATGCATGGAATGAAGGTTAGCATAGAATAATCTAATGAGAGGTTCATAAGGAAACTTAGGCGTATTAGAGAAAATATTAGTCCACCCTTGAAAATAAAATAATGGTTTTATATGACAATGTGAAGATTCCAAAAGATCCAGTTCGACAATTCTACCATGAATCAATGGAAGTTCCTTAATAGAGTGAAAAAGAATTCCATTTGTAGGCTTTCAAAAGTCAGTCTTGACATTAGGAGAACTATCACAGTTGAATTTTACTTTTTTGTTAGAACAATTAGAGATATTAAGAGCAGAGAAGTGCTTTTCCAAAAAAAACCCAGAAGAATCAGATGAGGTAAAAGAGTTTAGATCGGAGACATCAAAGTTAAGAAGAACAGGCGAGGAGCACTTCCCTTTACCTTTGAAATGAGAACTCTTCCTACTACCAGATGAGGGAGTTTTTAAATGCTTAGCCATAAGAGAAAGTGAAATAGTGAAAGAGACAAAAAAATTCAAGAGAAATATATAAGACAAGAACAGAGAAGTTGAAAGAGGAGATATCCCTTAGGAAAACGAAGACTTACCATAATTATTTATCATAAATCAAATCGGTTTCAGGTGGAAAAATAGGAGAAGTATGTAAGATGTGTACATCAATCATCTCAATTATTAATTAAAGACATTTTTATACACTGTTGACACCTAATTTTAGCTCTCCGCAACCAAGTTTAACTTCGAGTTTCTTCGATTTAAAATAAAATTGCAACATTTATTTTATTCGAATATAAACTTTTCAAAGTATTTATCTGAGTGATTTTATCATTTGAAGTAACGATTATATATTTTGTATTTACATATACGAAATCATGTAATTTTGTTATTTAAATAATTATTTCATGAAAAAATAAATTTTAATCAAGTGTTATTTTGAAAATTGATTCAAATGATTAAAATATTGATTTAATTATAATTTATTCTCAAAAAAAATAATTTATTTGGAAAAATACTTGTTTGATTTTATTGAATCGAGAAACTCAAAAAATTAAAATGGTTTATAATTCATTTTAAACTTTAATTCAATTTAGTCAATTTATTACGTTGGCCATAATTGAAATTAATTGGGCCCAAAATTGCAATGCAAATTGACCAATTATTTTTAATTAGGCTATAATTTCAATAAAATGGTCTAAATCTCAATCCAATGCACCCCTTTTTAATTATAATTTACCAACCTTTTTTTCTCATTTCTTAAATTGGGCCACCAGCCCAAAATCACAATTTCAACCCCTTAATTTCCATTGGGAAAATTTCAAAAATAATAACTATAGAGTCTTAATTGTAACTTTTCTAGCAACAGTTTCAAAATTACGAAAAATAGCGATATGTATTTTGTATTTGAGTAAACTGTTGCTAGTTAAATACATATACAACACAATATTATGTTCCTAATATAACGCAAATCATTTTCAGTTTAAAATGGAAAAAACGGTTTCATAATTTATGGCACAATTAATTGACAGATTTCCTTACCTTTTAAAACTCTTTTTTTACATCAATGTTAAATTACAACAATTAATTCAAATTCAAAAAACATTTCAATAATCAAAAACCAAACTCAAAATCCAAAATACAGATTCAAATTAAAAACAGTAAATCTAATCAGTTAGAGTTAAATAAGAAATGAAACTGTTCCTTGATTTATGCTACATTTAATTAAACAGATTCTTTTACCTTATATGACTCTTTTATTTTTACCTCAGCTGTTAATTTACATCAACATAATTCAAATTCAAACAACGAGTTTCATAAACAGCAAATCAAAGCTAATTCAAAAAATAAAGTGCTTCCAATATTTTTGATGATCTTCTAAAATTTTGAAGAAAATATTGAAAAGATAACTCTCCAATTACAGGTATTGATAAACAAACTTGATTATGTTTGTGAATTTCATAAAAAAATATCGCGAGAATTGCTGAAAAACTTGCAACAAAGTTGCGTAATAGTCGTGGAATTCCAAAATTTGAGATTGTATATGAATTTTATCAGTTCTAAAAAAAAATGGTTTGAGAGAATTATTTCTTTCAAATTTAAAGTTATTCATGTCGTTATTTAATTTGAAATTTGAGATACAATTGTTATACGATAAATTTGAATTTTAGTCGATGATAACTAGTATTCAAAAAAAATATTCATGTTTGTTGGAATTCATTTTGCATTTTTGTATATACGAAATAGTTATTTTTAAAGTACATATTTTAACAGCTATATGTATTTGACTTTATATATTTTAACAGCTATATGTATTTATAATATACATATGCAGTCTATTTATGTGTTCACTATCTGTCACAAATGTTTCCAGGTATATATATTTATATTATACATATGCAGTAATTTATATGTTGTAATGAAAATTCATATGCATATCATAAATATGCATATTAAGACTTGTAATATACATATGCTGCTTTAGAATAAATACATTTGATAAACTAGAATGATTTGAATTGCCAATTATTTTTTAAAAATTATTCTTGTATTAATAATTTCAGGTTATGCCGGCCTCAGAGTATGTCTATACAATCCGCGACATGGATAAACATTTTATTGTTTGTCTTAAGAAAAAAAATGTTCTTGCCATGCATTTCAATTGGACGAGATACTGTGTGTGCATGTTTGTGCGGTACTTGATAGCAAGAGTTTTCAAAAGGAACCATATTCTATTATCTATACAAGCTAAAAATTGTGCTAAGAACGTATGATCTTCCCATTTATCCTCTACCACACAAAATGAGTGGATAATTCCACAGGATATATTGGAGGAGATAGTTTTGCCCTCAAAATACAAGCGACACCTTAGGAGACCTGCAAAGAAAATCGTGAAAAATCGAGAAGAGATATGTTCGAAAAAAAATAAAAATTATTGTAGTTCATTCACAATAGACGTTCATGTAGAAAATATAATAAATGATAAGTTTATTGATGTATTCAGTCAAAAAATAATTACTTCATTTTTTCACTGATTATTATATGATTCTAAATTTTGATAATTTTTTAATGTTATTGAACTTTTTGTAGTTAAATTGTTGCAAATGCTATCATTAAGAATATAGTATACAAGACGTGTAACATCATTTATTTATATTTAATGAACTGTACGTTACACAAGTCAAATTTTTAATCTAAAAAAAATACATATGAGAATCTAATAAAAACCTATGTCAATCTATAAAAAATAAGAATAAGTTAACATCCATTTATGTAATAAATAAAAGTAATTAAGAATACATATAATGACTTATCAATTACATAACTAAAACTTTAAATACATTTATTTTTTCTAAAAAAAAAAACGTATACATTAATCATACATAAATATGCATTATTCATAGATATATATACATATATGAAAAAAATCTATGAATAACACATAAATACATAAGCTTATGTGGTAAAATACATATGTATTAAACTGGACAAATATAAATACATATGCATGGTCAAAAAAATATATATTCAGACAAATATATATATACATATACATATATATATATATATATGCATAACAGAAAATATATATTCAGACTTGTAAAAAACAAATGTAGTATTCATATATACATATGCATTATGCATAACTACATATGCGTTAATTATATATTTATATGCATTATGCATTAATACATATGCATAACATAAAAGGGTACAACACCCATTTCTGGTAAAATACTTATGTATTAATCATAAATATATATGCATCATAAAAATATATAGACTTATGTAAAACTATATAATAATTATTTATTATTCAGAAGTATATGTGCAGAATTGAAAAAAGCGCATGCATTGCTCAAAATACATATGCATTGCTCAAAAATACACATGCATAAAATGAAAAATACAAATGCTTAGCTGAAAAATACATATAATGACTGAAACATACATATTCATTACTGAAAATTATTCAAAACTAGAAAGCACATATTCATACCAAAATATGCATAACAGTAGCATAAACTAAGCGCGAACAATTGTATTTTAGAAATTTAAACATCAAAAATCTAACAATTACAGCAAAGAAAATATTAAGATATCAATTTTCAACATTAAAGTGACATATGAAACCTAAGAAATATTCAACTAAATCTTAGTCTACCTAAAGTTCATTATTGTAAAATACAACAAATTCAAAATAATCTTCAAATATCATGCACTTCAATATCTTCTGTTATCCCAATATCTCTAAGATGCCTCATTGGTGCTTCATCATCACTTTGTGCCTTCTCTTCTTCTTTCCTCGCACCATAATGCCACAACATTAAAGCATATCTTGTGCGAAGAAGATCTGGATCAAAATCAATAGTTGAAACACCTTCAATAGTTGAAACATACACATAAATTACTCTTGCCATGTATATTTTGAGAACACAACACCTATACAACATAAAAATATAATTATATGTCTAAACAGTGCAGCATATGTATTTAAGAAAATACATCCTAAAAGTTACATTACTAGTCAATATCTAAGTTATCAACACATCAAAATACAAAAATTATCATCACCTGATGTATGTAAAAAATACATTTCAATAAACAAGAACTACATATCACATTCAAAATGTAATGACTACCAAATATAACTTAACATCGAATAAAATTCTTAGAGGTAAACATAAAAACACATATCTAAACTGAATGTATTATCAAAATACATATTAGAATTATATTTCAACGAACACATATGTATTTTGTGAATGAGAACATGAATTGTACAAATTTAATTTACAAGAACAGAGCATAACAACACATATACAAATTATATAACAAATGTATTTTCAGAATACATAATACACTTCTATATAAAAATATATATACAAAAACCTTGCCATTGATAAAGAGAAATATCTTACACAAATTTTAGATATCAAATACATATTTAAAATATATTGTACATAACATATACAATTTATATAAATAATAAACTTTTCGAATAGCACCATACCTCCTCCACTTTCTCTTGTTCAGATTCATAATCTAATGCAACGGGACTTGCAATTTTACTACATTCTCCTTTTTCATCCGATTTCCTCCTTTTCACTGATTTTTGAAATTTTATGGGTTTTGGGGATGAAGATTTTGTTAATGCTCCACAATCTTTTCGGAATTTTTACGGTGCTTCGATCTCAACTCTTCAGCGATAACACCTTCGTTAGACAGAATATTAGTAGAACCCAAGTTAAAATCTTTATCTTGTGTTAAACTAAGACTAAATGATGGTATTTCATCGGAAACTAAATTCTTCGATTGATTTTCTCTAACTGAACTACTACGATTTGCATGTTGAGCCATTATACATTAACTCGTAAAAAAATAAACCCAAAAAGACGAGTTTCACAAACTAATTTTGAAAAAATGGCGACACTAAAACACCTTAACAGAAATTAAATGAAAAAAAAATAACATGCATTAACTAAATAAAAACTTACCTTAAAAAGTGGAGATGATCTTCATCAAGATATGGGATTTCATGCGGAATTTGGGGGAATTCAAAAAAAAAAAAAAAAGGAACCTGGGGGAAGTGAAATAGGTAAAGTAGAGTAAAAATAGGGAACTGAAAATAAGAGAGTAGATTTCATGCGCTTTTAAGAGAAAAGGATAAAATATTACTAGTTTTGTTATTAATTGTAATTTTGTCAAACTATTATTATTTCTTGTAATTAATATCTTAAAATTGCTAGTTTATATAATTTTTCCATTTACATGAACAAGTGGCCCAACTCCCTTCAACAATACAAAACAATAACAAATTCCCTTCTCTGCCAGGCCACTCTATAACCGGCCCAACAAAATCCTTCACCAGCACACAAGCCAGCCCAAACCCAACCTATTTCTCCACCTTTCCCCTTTTACCCATATAACAACAACATACGCATAAAGCAACAAAATAGCAGTAGCTACACAGCAACAACACGGCAAAAACTAACGAAACAACGACAATAATATCCACGACGCCGATCAGCATTCGGACCACCAGATATTAGGAAATCCTGTGGTTTTTCCCCCTCTTCTCTCTCCCCCTAGTCTCTTTCCATCTCTATCAACATCAATTGTCTTTTCATCAATTTTTTTTTCAAGAAAACCAAAGCCCAATGCTCTACAATTTCAAGAAAAATGGGGGAAAACTCAAGAACCATTGGATTCAAGGTGTCACACCTTCAATTCGACGGTTATCAAAGTTTAAACCGGTGGATCCAAGCCACTCCACCTCCAATCCGTCACTTTTCTTCAAATTGACCGAAAGAGGTGACCCCTTTCTCCCATTTATTTCTTTTCATCCATTAATCTTACTGACTTCTCAAAGAATTTGCCTTCCCAATAAATTCAAAACTTAAATTATTTTTTTGGGTACTGTTGGAAGCTTCAAGGAGCCATTGCAATCCAATACTGCCTATAAAAAAGGAGTTATATCCACCCCCTTGAAGGAGAGGGAAAAAAAAAAAGAAAAAAAACGAGTAAGAAAAAAAAGGTGACAAAGAAATTGGATTTCTTTTTTGGAGTTTTTGTCATACTCTCCGATTAACCAAGTTTCTATTTCCTTTGCCTTATTTTTCGATCATCATTACTAATCCCTCATTCTGTCCATATCGCTCGCATCTCGAAGTGGTGTGAAGACTAATTGAGCTCGTCTTCACCGTTTCTACCTCAGAAAAGGTGAATCCTCCTCCTTCAAAATTCTTATTTATGAAGCTTTGGTCGTTAAAGCAATTTATGTTTAATGAGTTTTTAAACGTATCTATACCATAGATTTTGTGTTTGCGACAAAATTGGCATAGCTGCTTCATTGTTTAGCGTGAAATTTAACTTCTTTAAACTTCTGACGTGGTAATAAACGTGTGCTTGTTGTTGCTTCCTTTATATTTTGAGGCATTAGTTCTAATACTATGAATTTGGCGTGGTTTCACATGTCTTCTGGCTACCAACATTGAGGACCATCACTTTTAGTCAAGTTAGTCCGTATGTATATATTTGAGTGACGTGGTCATCACCTTAATAGCGTGGATTAAGAAGTATCCATAGCAGAATGGTTGATCTTTTTTCTTCTTCTTCCAGCATAGTGTATAAATTAGTTGAAGTTCTTTACCCCATTTTTGTACAAAAACCTGTATGTTTTCTCTTCTCTATGTGGCTATTGTTGCCTAAAATATATAATAAAGAAACTTATTTCTTTATTGTTTAAGCTTTTAATTATTAAAGTACTCATTTAATAATTTTGATATTTAAGTAAATAATATGCCAAGAGGCTGGTTGAGGTCCATGTTGCTATCTCTTTGTGCAAAGGAAAATATGTGCATTTGTTCCCAATTTATTTAACGTACATAGAGCCCTTGGTTACCTTTAAGAAAGTTGGAAAACATAAAATGATGAAAAATATCTTTTTAAGGGATAAATCCTTATTCAAACTGCATGTGTTCACTTTGCTCATATATTCACTTTTGGTCTATGAAATGCTTGGGGTAATCCCTTTTGTATTTGAGTGTGTGACTTGATCTCTAGTTGGTAACTACAGGGCATTTTCGTTTATGTGTTAAAACTATGTTTTGTGCGAGCTCATACTAATATTTTTCTCTTCTTTTCTATGCATGAAATCCCTCTTGGAGTCCATTGGACTCCCATATCTTGCATTTGATTGAGTTAAACTAGACGTTCATGAGTCAAGACCCGTGTCAAGTTCGAAAAGGGACTAATATGCAAGAAAAACAAGCTGGTATACAATCGTATACTCTGATATACGATGAATATACGTCGTAAGCAGCAGCTGCATGCTATCCCGTGGTTTATGATGAAAAAGTGGAGCAAAATATGTAGGTATCCACGCTGATATTACACTGTATGCGCAGGGAGTATACAGAAAAATGCAAGAAAGAAGCTGTTGATAAACATCAGATAAACAGGGGCACAAAAGGGGGCTAAAGTCCATGGAATTGGTCAAAAATTGGACAGATTTTTAAGGCTAAAGGGACCCAATTTTCACTCTTCTCTATTTACTTATCCATTCTAACTTAGTATTTGTATTTGCTTGAACACTTTAATTAATTAATTTGTATTTGCTTGAACATTTTAATTAATTAATCTAAGATAAATTCCTCAAGGTGTTGCCATTTTTACTTTATCTTCATTTTTCCTATCTTTACTTATTTGAATCTTCCCTTTTTTAAAAAAAATAAAAATAAAATCAAATTATTATCTTGTTTAAATGAAAGGCTAAAAATTATATTTTATGTTACCCTTTTTGAAAACAAGTCTTTCACATTAGGATAACTTTTATTTATGATGTAATAATTAGTCTCATTTAGGTTAAAAAGAGTTTTCTCAAGCAAGAAAAGATATAGGTTTTCTTCAATTGAATAGTTTAAATTCTCCCATAATTGATTAAATGTTCCTTACTTAATATTTTTTTTTTCTTAAAATCTATCATTGTTAAATCAAGATTTTATATTGACATTGATCATAGAAATAGATTTTCCTTAAAAAATAATAATTTTCCTTATAACAAAATAAATTATTATTTTTATTAAAATTATATCGTTAAAAAAATGGAATTCTGTTTAAAATTTTCTTTAGCTTAAAAACTTGACGAAACAAAATGATTTTCAAAATCTCTCGATACAAGTTAGATAAATAAATAAATCGTAAAGTTAGTCACCCTTTTAAGTTAGTCAAAATATTTTGGTCAACCATTTTAAAACAGACGTTCCTAAATGCCTTAAAATCCTTCTTAGAACGTTAATTGAACCCTTACCTATTTTCTCTAATTTTAAAAGTTTATTTCTATTTTTGAACTTTTGAAATTCATTTAAGTTTTCTTGATTTTTCTATTAAAATTAAGTAGCGACTCTGTAATTTTTCTTAAGTTGTTTCGACATTTTTCTAATTTTTCAAAATAATTTTAAAAGTCAAAAACCATTTTTCTTTAAATAATTTATCCCCTCTTTGATAAATTCGAAAAAGGATAAAATAGAAATGACGACTCTGCTGAGGACTTATCTAGGTTCTAACCAAAATAAATTTTCTAATTTGTTATGGCTAATTATTATGTGTTTATTTGTTTAATTTCATATAAACTGTCATTCCGTTCATATTTCCTCCACTCTGGAAAACTGACACTCACACACATTAAACACGCGGATTGTACAGTGTACTTTTTCAAAGCTCTTTCAAATCACCTTACTTTAGAGAGTCGGCGCATGTGTGGGGTGAGCGGGAGTTTTACTGCTGGGGAACCATGTGCCTTCTCATATAGGAAATTCAAGTCCGTGGCTACCCAAATCTTAAAAAAACATAAGATAGAGTCATGCCGCCCTTTCAATTTAAGTCATGTATGCATATATCTTAGTCGAGTCGATTCTTGAGAACGACTCCGCATTTAGGATATCCACCTATGTGTCGATGGGTTTTCGCGACCCAACGATCAACGAGCATATTTTGTGTGACGTGATATGTCAAACAAATCCTTGTCAATGGCTCGGGTCAATCTCCATAATTATGAATATCTGACGTTTAGGCTCAACCCTGGCGTAAAAGGGTCATCCAATTTAGGACGCGAATATTTACGTGTTATCATTTCGTTATTATGTGTTATAATCATTTTATATTCTCTGTGTTGCCCTAATTAAAGGTAAATGGATCCACTCCTATCTTTTTTAGAACCTTTTGGCAGAAATATAAACTCATTATCTGAAAGTCCCACAAAAAAAATTCAAGTCTTTTAGACTTGTCAGAAAACCTCTAAACTTTACTTCTATTAAACAAGAAGGTTGACTTTCTAAGATGTCAGAAAGAAGCATCAATTCACCAATCACAATGATCGACTTGGTGAGCAATGAGGAGATCGAAGAATTGTTGTTGAAGAAAATTGCTGATACCGAAGAAAAATAGTTGCATCAAAGAAGAAATTTGCAGAATTGGAAGAGGAAGAAAAGATATTACGTGGAAAGTTCATCAAGGTTGATGCAAAAACAGCTTGGGTGAAAAAGTGTATTGTCGATGTCAATCGAGAAATCCTGGACATCTCTAAGGCATCTACAAGGGCCTCAGAATTTGAGCATCACACAAGAGGGTTTTTTAGTAATGCTTCAAGCTCAACCCTGAAGAATAATTTCTCCATAAAAGGAAAGATCAAACTAGATGAAAGTCCAGGTGACGAAAGCTTAGGATCGTCACTCGGTTACTGAAAGAAAACAAAAGAGAAGCCCGGGTAGAACTTAGGTTTATGTTTCACTTTATGATGTCATCTTTGCTTTCATTCCCTTGTAATTAAGAATTACGTGAGACTTGAGCCCATGGAGGCACGTAGGAAGCTCTTTTCGAGCCAAGTCTCTTTATCTACTTTGGAGAAGGTATGGTTAGATTGTCTTTATGTAATTCAAACTACGTTGGACTTTATCTTTATGTAATTTAAACTATGATGTAATTCAAACTACCTTGGGATTATCTTTATGTAATTTAAACTACATTGGGCCTGAATTTCCTGGAAGGATACGTAGGCTGCCTACATAAGTCTCGGTCATTTATGGTGAAGATTTCAGAATTCAACAAGCTGAAGAGCAGAAGAATCTATGTTCAGCAAAGTCAACCTTCCTGTCATAATCATTAACCAAAAGAGAATACACAAAGTTCTATCCAAATCAGCACTTAATTAGTGGATCAATTTACCTTTGATAAGAGCAATTCTTAAGTGTTTATATTTCGTCAAATATCTTGTATTTTTTGTTATGAACGAAAGCTAATATATTACCCTTTGAGTTGTTTTTCTTTATCAGGTAATAAATAAAAACTGATCTGTGTTAAAAACTGGTGGAACATCAATACTTCATTAGATCTAAGGCAAATAAAGATTCTTCCTTTGCCGTTGCTTCATTACTGAAAAAGAAAGAATGGCTGGTAGTAGCGAGGAAAATGCTCTTACCAAAATTACTGTTAGGGATGGTATGATAACAACTCAAGGTGATATGATCGCCAAATTAACTAGGAGAATGGAGAAACTTTATGAGGAAGTACAACAAGCAAAAGATATGGCTAATCTGGCCATTTCTGTTAGTACTCCAGCCTTGGATAACCGCGTGCTTCCACTCTGATGACTTCCCTTTAGCTTTCCCAACAATGAGAACCAACCAAACAACATACCCTCCACTTCCATTCCTATACCTCCTGCTGATCTCATTAATTCATCATGCCAAACTTACAATACCAACCGCAATAATAATTCAAATATTTACCATCCTCAAAACTACACTCTAAATTGCCAAAATACCTCCCCAAATGCCTTCATTTCCCAAAACACCCTTAAATCAAATGTCAATGTTCCTCAAAACCTAATTCCCACCTATCAAAACTCTGCTCACACTGGCCAAAACCTTTTGCTAACCCAAAATATCTCTTATGCTACCCTTCATGCCACTGTAGTACCTGCATCTTACCATATGTTCCACCAACACTCAGAAATCGGCCACTATGAGGAGATGAAAAGGAGTGTAAGGAGCCTGAAGACAAACATGCTAGGGAGCTACTGCTGATAAAGGAAGAGATCACCATGATGAAGAAAACACATAGTTTGTCTGATGCAACGGGGTTTGGTTATAATGACCTTTGTATTCACCCTAATTTGAATTTGCCCGAGGGCTTTAAAAATCCTAAGTTGAAACATTCAATGGTACTGGAAATTCTACTACCCACTTGAGAGGATATTGTGACCAAATGGTAGGCACTGGGAGAAATGAAATATTGCTGATGAGGTTCTTCAGCCAAAGCCTAAGTGAAGATGTGTTAGAATGGTTTTCTTCACAAGAATTGAAAAAGTGGCCTGAATGGAGTGCTTTGGCTAAGGACTTTGCCGACAAATTTGCCTATAATGTCGAGATAGCTCCTGACTGATATTCTTTGAACTGTATCAAGCAAAAGTCTAATGAATTCTTTTGTGAATATGCCTATCGCTGGCGAAAAGAGACAACAAAGGTACGACCTTCTATGGCAGAAGAAGAAATAGTTGTTGTATATACCGGAGCTCAGGAAGGGGAATTTTATGATAAGATGATATCAATAGTTCGTGCTACTTTCGCAGATTTGGTTAAAATCGGAGAAACAGTTGAGGAGGGACTCAGGACAGGAAAGATTAGCAAAGACTCTTCCCAACTTGAATCTTCAGGATTCCCAAAGAAAAAGAGAGAAGATGTGTCTTTCGTATACTCTAGTCCAAACTATAAGTTGAAGAAATTTTTTAGGTCTAATTCCGGGAAAGCATCATCACCGTCTATATACCCCCCTACTCTATAAAATTCTCAATCTGTATTTTATATCCAACCTAGTCCCCAAGTTTCACAAATAAATTTCTCTATCAATCAACAAAATTACCCAGCTCCATTGCCAAATTATCAGTCCATTTACTAAGCTCCACTCCTAAATTTTCAAGCCTACCAAAAAGCCCCAATTAATTAAAATTACCATTAAGTCCCTCCTTTTACCAACCTAAATGACCATAATCTTCCTCGCCCGCATCAAGGAAAGAAAGCCACCAGGAGTTTCACTGCTTTAGCTGAAACTGGGACTCAATTGTTCAAAAGGTTAAAAGCAGTAGGTCTCATCTAACCTATCCCACCAAAACCCGCCAATACCGATTCCTGATTCTTTCATGATGATCAGTATTGTTCATATCATTCAGGGGGTGCTGGACACACGACTGAGGATTGTATTAATTTAAAGCACATGATTCAAGATTTGATTGATCACAAGGTGATTTTGGTTCAAACAACGCCGCCAAATGTTACTACCAACCTACTCCCAAACCATGAAAGAGAAACCATCAGTATGATAGAAATAGATGATGAGTCAGCGGTGAGCAAGTATATAGTGCAAACCAACCCTGAAGAAATGGACAAAATGAAGGAGATAGAAAATGCAGTGGCTGCCTTAAGTGTTATTGAGAAGCCTAAATTTGTTGCATTCACCGCACCTCATCAAGCCTTTGCCTTGGTGCCTGCAAGAGAAAAAATTGCAATGGAAGCCACCGCCGCACAAGGAATGACTAGATCAGGAAGATGTTATATTCAAGAAGAGCTTGCTAATGATGCATACAACAAGAGTGCTAAAAAAGACAAATCAGTGAAGGAGAAGCTGAGGAATTTGAGAAAAATGCAGCCAAAAGAATGCTCCATTGTAAAATATTTGGAGAAGACCCCCGCTCAGATTTCTATTTAGGCATTGCTTATGAGTTCTTATTATCATAGGCAAGCTTTGTTGAAAGTTCTTGAAGAAGTCTACATACCCGTAGGCACAAGTACCAAAATCTTGATTTAAATATAATTTATTCTCAAAAAAATAATTTATTAGAAAAAATACTTGTTTGATTTTATTGAATCGAGAAACTGAAAAAATTAAAATGGTTTATAATTCATTTTAAACTTTGATTTAGTTTAGTCATTTTATTAAGTTTGGCCATAATTGAAATTAATTGGACCCAAAATTACAATGCAAATTGACCAATTATGTTTTAATTAGGCTAAAATTTCAATAAATAGTCTAAATCTCAATCCAATGCACCCCTTTTTAAATATAATTTACCAGCCCTTTTTTCCCATTTCTTAAATTGGGCCACCAGCCCAAAATCGCAATTTCAGCCCCTTAATATACACAAACAAGTGGCCCAACTCCTAACAAATCCCCTTCTCTGCCAGGCCACTCCGAAACCCGCCTAACAAAATCCTCCACTAACTCACAAGCCAGCCCAAACTCAGCCCATTTCTCCACCTTTCCCGTTTTACCCATACAACAAACTAGTAACAACAACATACGCACAAAGCAACAAAACAGCAGCAGCTACACAACAGCAACACGACAAAAACCAACGAAACAACGACAATAATATCCACGACGCCGATCAGCGTTCGGACCACCGGATATTAGGAAATCTGGTGGTTTTTCCACCTCTCCTCCTCTCCCCCTACTCTATTTCCGTCTCCATCAACATCAATTGTCTTTCCATCAATTTTTGTTCAAGAAAACCAAAGCCCAATGCTCTACAATTTCAAGAAAAATGGGGAAAATCTCAAGACCCATTGGATTCAAGGTGTTACACCTTCGATTCGACGGCTATCAAAGTTTAAATTGGTGGATCCGAGCCTCTCTACCTCGAATCCATCACTTTTCTTCAAATTGACCGAAAGAGGTGACCCCTTTCTCTCCTTTATTTCTTTTTATCCATTAGTCCTGATGACTTCTCGAAGAATTTGCCTTCTCAATGAATTCAAAATCCAAATTTATTTTTTGGGAACTGTTGGAAGCTTCAAGGAGCCATTGCAATCCAATACTGCCTATAAAAGGGGTTTTTTCCACCCTCTTGTAGGAGAGGGAAAAAAAAGAAAAAAATGAGGAAGAAAAAAGGGTAATAGAGAAATTAGAATTTTTTTTGTGTGTTTTTGTCATACTCGCCGATTCACCAAGTTTCTATTTCCTTTTCTTTATTTTTCTGATTATTGTTACTAGTTCCTGCATCGGAAAAGGTGAATCCTCCTCCTTCAAAATTCTTATTTATGAAGCTTTGGTCATCTAAGCAATTTATGTTTGATGAATTTTTAAACGTATCTATACCATAAATTTTGTGTTTGCGACAAAATTGGCATAGCTTCTTAATTGTTTAGCATGAAATTTGACTCCTTTAAATGCCTGACTTGGTAAGAAACATGTGCTTGTTATTGCCTATTTTCTATCTTGACGCAATAGTTTTAATACTAGGAATTTGCATGTTTTCATTTGTCTTTTGGTTGCAAACTTTGATGACCATCACTTTTAGTCAAGGTCTGTATATATATATTTGAGCTGACGTGGTTATCACCTTAATAGCGTGGGTTTAGACGTATCCATGGAAAAATGGTTGATCGTATCCATGGAAAAATGGTTTATCTTTTTTCTTTCTTCGAGCATAGTGTATAAATTAGTTGAAGTTCTCTACTCCATTTTTGTACAAAAATGGGTATGTTTTCTCTTCTCTATGTGGCTACTATTGCCTAAAATATAATAAAGAGATTTATTACTTTATTGTTTAAGCTTTCAGTTATTACAATACTCATTTAATCATTTTGATAGTTAAGTAAATAATATGCCAAGAGACTGGTTGAGGTCCATGTTGCTATCTCTTTGTGCAAAGGACAATATGTGCATTTGTTCCCAATTTATTTAACGTACATAGAGCCCTTGGTTACCTTTAAAAAAGTTGAAAAAACATAAAATGACGAAAAATATCCTTTTTAAGGGATAAATCCTTGTTCAAACTGCTTTGTGTTCATTTGATCATATATTGACTTTTGGTCTATGAACTTCTTGGGTAATCCCTTTCATATTTGGGTGTGTGACTTGATCTCTAGTTGGTAACTACAGAGCATTTTCGTTTATGTGTCAAAACTATGTTTTGTGTGAACTTATACTACTATTTATCTCTTCTTTTCTATGCATGAAATCCCTCCTTGAGTCCATCGGACTCCCATATCTTGCATTCGATTGAGTTAAACTCAACGTCCATCGAGTCAAGACCCATGTCAAGTCCGAAAAGGGACTAATATGCAAGAAAAATAGGCTGGTATACAATCATATACTCTGATATATGGTGAATATCCGTCTTAAGCAGCAGGTGCATGCTATCCCGCGGTTTATGATGAAAAAGTGGAGCAAAATACGTAGGCATCCACACTGATATACACTGTATACACAGGGGTATACAGAAAAATACAGGAAAGAAGCTGCTGATATACCACAGATATACAGGGGAAAAAAATAGGCTAAAGTCCATGGAATTGGTCCAAAATTGGACAGATTTTTAATGTGTCAAAAGGGGCCCAATTTTCACTCTTCTCTATTTAATTATCCATTCTAACTTATTTATTTGTAATAGTTTAGGATACGTGCATTGCACGTGACACAAATTTATAAAATAAACTTTATTGAAAAATCAACCATCTAATAATTTGATCTGATTGGAGTTATTTAATTATATGGTATTATTGACTTATTTTTTGTTTGATACCATCACACATTGTTATCAAATTATGTGTGGGACTTCTAACCAATAAGGATACTTTATGCCATTGAGTCAATTTGTTATGGTCATTTTACTTGGGGCTTTGGGCTGTCGGTGACAAAAGAGTTTTAAAATGATGTGTAAGTGACTAATGTCTTAATAATTAAGTGGAGGTGACAATTACTTTATTATGGATTAAGAAAGTTGGGTATGTTTGAGAATAACCCAGAAGTTTTTAAATTTACACTTTGATTCAAATGTTTACCTAGTATAACGAGAAACGGAGGGAAAAAGGCGTCTTTCTCTCTGTTCTCATTCATTGTTGTTTTCTCTCTCTTAGCGATTTTTGTTGTTTATTGTTGTTGTTGCTTTATTCATCATCTTTTGCTTCATTATCATCTTCTACTTTATTATGATCTCTATTTTTTTCTTGTTGATCATTGTTGTTGTTGCTTTACTGCTATTGTTGCCATTTGACCAATTTCTTAGGTCAAATTTTGTTTCCTACATCACTTTCCACTTTGGTATTACTTCATAGGAGACTTTAGTAAGTCAAAGTATGATTTTTAGTTGAATTTGTCATTTGGGTAAATGCTATTGTGTTGTTTCTTCAACGATAGATAGCACGCAAACATGAATGCAACATAATAGCCATCTGTTTAAATAGATCTGTTTCAACAGAAGACTCATATGTTGGATTCATATTTATGGTTCCATAGTTTCGTTACATAAATCAAACAGATGAGTCGTCTGTTACAATAGATGACCCATTTGTTGCAATAAATTAGTTATCTGGTGCAACATGATAAATATTTGTTGCAACAAATTAATAACCTCTTGCAATAGAACCTGAACTTGATTCCAACAGACGTGTTGTCTGTTGCAACAGGGTAAATATCTGTTGCAACAAATTATTAACCCGTTGCAACAGAACCTGAACTCAATTCCAACAGACAATAAATATGTGTTGCAATATATTAGTAACCTGTTGCGATAGAACCTGACCTCGATTCCAATAAATCGTCGTCTGTTGCAACAGGTAAATCATCTGTCGCAATAGGTTGATTATCTGATGCAACATGTCACTTATTTGTTGGAATCTGCTTCAAAGGTGCCTCAATACTGTAACATCTGTCCAACAAGCACTTTATCTGTTGCAACAGATATATAGTCTGTTGCAACACATGATTCACTTGTTACAACAGATGACTCGTCTGTTGAAATCAACTTTAGGAGCGTAACATGAATCCCAATAGGTACTAATCTGTTGCTATTGATTACACATCTGTTGGGATTCATTTATGGCACTATGAAATCACTATTAACTTTTTTTAAAAAATGACTTTATTTAGGTACTACTAATGGAGGGATCAATAACAATAGGGGTGGATTGTCATGGTCAATGGATCGAGAAGAGCAATTGATATATATGTCATAGGAAAGAGAGTGAAATGCTAGAGACGATAGCTATGACAGTCCAAAGTTGTGTTTCGTATGATGATTTTGTGAACTTAATCATCAGCTATTGTGGACTGAATTATCAATCGAAAGAACTCGTCATCAGTTACATGCACAACTCCTTAGAAAATCAAAGGATACTGCCTTTCAAGATAACCGATCAGATTCGGTTGCGTGCTTATCTTAGTTATTCATTCAGGCCGGTGTTAAGGGTGTACATGGTTGAAAAAACAAGAGAGAATGAGAACCAGAACATAGAATTCTTAAACTAATGGAAAAAAGTATTGATTGCCATTAATTTTGATGACTTGTAACAAGGAAATGTTTATCCTAAATATATTTAATTAATTTTCAACTCTTAAATTAGGAATAAATATTGAAATTCTGATGATTTCTAATAAGGAAAGGTTTTTACAATAAATATATTTAATTAATTTTCAACTCTTAAATATTAGGAAAAATAGTGAAAATATGATTTTGTCTAAAGTAAAGAGTTTTAATGAAGAGTAAGAAGTTCAAACAATATTTCTAAGATCCTTCACACTTTTAATATATTATAGATATAGATTTGCTTGAATACTTTTTTATGTTAATTTTTTTGAAAACAAGTCTTTTACATTAGGATAACTTTTTTTTTGTCATGTAATAATTAGTCTCATTTAGGTTAAAAAGAGTTTTCTCAAGCATAAAAAGAAAGAGATTTTCTTTAATTGAAAAGTTTAAACTCTCCCATAATCGATTAAATGTTCCTTAATATCTTTTTTTTTTAAAAAATCTATCATTGTTAAAATCAAGATTTTAAATTGACATTGACCATAAAAATAGATTTTCCTTAAAAAATAATAATTTTCCTTAAAACAAAATAAATTATTATTTTCATTAAAATTAATTGGTAAAATATGGGCTTTTGTTTAAAATTTTCTTTAGCTTAAAAATTTGTCGAGATAAAATGATTTTCAAAATCGCTCGACACAAGTTTGATAAATAAATAAATCATAAAGTTAGCCACCCATTTAAGTTAGTCAAAATATTTTGGTCAACCGTTTTAAAACGGACGTTCTTAAATGCCTTAAAACCCTTTTTAGGACGTTAATTGAACCCTTACCTATTTTCTCTAATCTTAAAAGATTTATTTATATTTTTAAACCTTTGGAATTCATTTAAGCTTTCTTGATTTTTCTATAAAAATTAAGTGGTAACTCTGTAATTTTTCTTAAGTTGTTTCGTCATTTTTCTAAGTTTTTGAAATAATTTAAGAAGTCAAAAACTATTTTTCTTTAAATAATTTATCCCCCCTTGATAAATTCGAAAAGGGATAAAACACACTATTAAGAAAGGAAGGAAATCAGCTAAAAAGGTTTTAATGATACGAAGGGATTTTCTTAAAAAGTAAAACTTTCTTCCAATAAATGTTTGGTGAAGCTATTTGTTAATTGTAATTCAGTACTAACAAAAGTTATATCAATATCACTTTTTGAAACGTGATCTCTTATAAAATGATGCTTAATGTCAATATGTTTTTTCCCTAGAGTGAAGCACATGATTTGTAGATAAACAAATGGCACTAGAATTGTCAGACAAAATTTTCATAGATTTAACAGAAATATCATAATCACTGAGTTGATAAGTTATCCAAAGAATTTATGCAGAACATAAACCAATAAAGATATATTCTCAGACTCAGTAGTGGAGATAGAAACAGAGTTTTATTTTTTACTTTTCTATGTTATGAGAGAATTTCCTGTAAGCTTACATGAGCCACTAGTGCTTTTTCTATTATCCTTGTCTCCTGCATAATCTGCATCTGAAAAATCTTTTAGCTCAAAATTATTTAATTTGGAATACCAAATTCCAAGGGATATGGTTTCAATCAAATATCTAATAATTTTTTTAACAGCACTCAGATGAGACTCCTTGGAGCCGACTGGAATGTAGCATACTTACAAACGCTAAATAAAATATCTGGTCGACTGGATGTAAGGTAAGAGAGAGCCAATCATGTCACGATATTTAGTTTCTTCAACATTCTTACCATCATTATCAGATACAAACGTACAAGTGGAGCTCATAGGAGTACTTGTGAATTTAACATCCTTCATACCAAATTTCTCAATGAGTTCTTTGCTTTACTTTGACAAATAAAAATTTATTCAGTTGAATGTTGTATTTGCAGTTCCAAGAAGAATATTAATTCTCCAATCATGCTCATTTCAAATTCACTTTGTATTAGTTTAGAAAATTCCTTGCATAAGACAACATTAATACTTTCAAGATAATATCATTAATATAGATTTGAATAATCAGATTGTTGGAGGAAGTTCTTTTGATAAAAAAAGTTGTATCAATTTTTTTCTGAAAAAATTATGATTAATCAAAAAATTGCTCAATTTATCGTACCAACCTCGAGGAGCTTGCTTTAAACCATAGATAGATTTTGAAAGTTTAAAAACATGATATGAAAACTTTGGATTTTCAAAGCTTGGGGATTGTTTTACAAAAGCTTTTTCATCAATAAATTCATTTAAAAATGCACTTTTCACATCCATTTGAAATAACTTAAAGCCTTCGTAGGAAGTATAGGCAAGTAAATTTTGAATAGATTCTAATCTTAAAACTGGTGAGGAAATTTCATCATAATTGACCCCCTCTTATTGTGAGTAGCCTTGAGCGACTAGACGATTTTTATTTAGCACAACTTTATTTGATTTGTTCATTTTATTTTTGAAGACCCATTTGATTTCAATGATTAAGGCATTCTATAGCTTTGATACAAGAGTCCATACATTATTTTTATCAAATTGCTCGAGCTCTTCTTCTATTGCCTTGACCCAACTGTCATTTTCTAAGTCCCCATTCACCTTTTTTGGTTCAAGTTGAGATATGAAGGCAATATTTGCATTTTTTTTTTTATTGGAAGGCCTTGTTTTTATACCTCCACTTGGATCACCAATGATGAACTTCTTTGGGTAATCAATTTCACTTCTTCATTCATTTGGAATTGCTCCAAGTTCAAATTGATCATTAGAAAGAGAGTTGGCTGATTAAACTCAATGACAATCAACTTAGAAGTAGAGACAGCCTCAGTGAAGGATGATTTATTTATTTTTTCTGTTCAATCTCATCATCTATAGTGCTAATATTCTTCACTAAATGATTAGTATCATAAAAAAACAACATGCACATATTCTTTAATGCGAAGAGTGTGTCTATTAAATATTCTATAAGTTCTACTATAGTTGAAGTATCCCATAAAAATACCTTCATCACTTCTTTTATTGAACTTACCAATGTAGTCCTTCCCATTGTTATGAACAGAGTATTTGGATCCGATGCATGAAAATACCCAATGTTGAGCCTTTTGTTGTTTCAAAGCTTGCAGGGAGTTTTTTTTCCAGAATTGGTCTAATAAGACACCTGTTCAAAGTATAATAGGCAATACGACAGCTCCTACCAGAATTTATGGGATAAAGAAGAGTATTCACAAATGATGGTTTGAGTCCTGTCTTGAAGAGTTTTATGCTTTCTTTCAATCATACCATTTTGTTGAGGAGATCTTGGGGAAGAGAAGTAATGAGTGTAACCTTGACTATTACAAAAGATTTCAAAATCTTTCTTCTCAAATTCTCCTCCACGATCGCTTCTAATGGCAAATATATAGTAATCTTTATCTCTTTCAAAATTTTCACAAAATATTTTAAAATTCTATAAGTTATCATTTTTGTTACAAAGAAACATAACCCAAGTTAATCGAGAGTAACCATCAATAATTACAAAAGCATACATTTTTTCACCAATGCTAGCAGTTCTAGGACTAGACAAATTCATATGAAGTAGCTGCAATGGATTAGAAGTAGATACAATATCTCTGATAGAAAAAAAAAATCTAGTTTTCATACCAAGTTGACAGGAATCACATATGTGAGTCTTTCTAAATTCAAGCTTTGGAAGATCAGTCATAAGTTCATGATTAGCTAACTTCTCAATATGTCTTATACTTGCATGACCAAGTTTTCTATGCCAAATCCAAGGATCTTTAGAGATAGTGGCAAGACATATATGCCCTTCCGTCCTTTTGATAGAGTCTAGGACATAAACAATTTTATGTCTATTTCTAGCAAGTAGTTGTCTTTCAAATTTTGTAATTATACAATCATCCATTTTGAATCTTACTTTTACACCAGCATCACACAACCGACTAGTGTTTAGTAGATTGTACTTCAATCTTTTAACCAAATATACATTAGTAATATAACATGAATCATTAAAAGAAATAGTACCAATATCTATTACTTTGCCATTGGAGTTATCTCTAAAGTTGATGTCGCCTCTATCAAAATTAAAAACTATTTCAAACAAACTTTTATTTCCAGTCATGTAATTTAAACATCCATTGTCAAGATACTACTTTCCTTTAGCCTTTGAGTGGAGTTCCGGCAAAATAGATCCATCACTTAGTTGTAGGTACCCAAGTATTCTTACGTCCCTCATGATTAGTTCTTGGATTTGTTGACTTAGTTTTGGATCTCCAAATCTATTTGTCGAGATTTCTTGAGCGAAATTTATTGTTGTAATATTTGTGACCAAGCTTATCATAATGATAACAAGAAGTATAATATTTTTCAGTGGCTGTATAATAGGTATTATAACTGTGACTAATTTTTTTAACGACTGACGTGAGTTAGTTGACCATTGAGAATTTTCACAGCTATAATATTATTATGACCGTGATGGCTCTTTTTGGTGAACTTACTACAGTTAGTGACCGTTGAGATCCTTCATATCTATAAAATCTATTACCACAAATATCACTGTTTGATTTGTCAGCTAACTTAGTTGAATTAGTTGACCGATTTAATCTGACAATACCGTGACTGGTAGATTTTTCCAAATTGTTAATTTTGACTTTTAAATCAACTTTTTCTTACAAATAATGTTTTTCAATTTCACATTCTTCAAGTTTAAGTTTCCCGTCTCTTATTTTTTCTTAATAAAACTCTTTTTTCTTCATGAGCTATATTTAGACCAGCTAAGGCAAGATCTAGAAGATTTTGTAATTTTAAACCTTCATTACATGAGTTAGTTCTTATCTGACTAGATTATACAATTTCCATGAAGCAACAATCTGTTTATTCTTCATCACCCCTGCAATAGAAAGCCTTTTGACTTCCTTTGGAAGATCCTTTTCTAGCTTTTGGACAATCATAAGCAATATCATATCTATTACTAGGGATGTCAAATGAGCGGGTTGAATCGAGATTAGAGATACTAAATAGATTAAATTGGATATTGAGCTGGGTCATAACCCGCTCAAATTTACTTTACATTGAAAGTTGGGTTGAAATGGGCTAAAAATCAAATTAAGTCCTGACCCGCTTAGTCTAATAAATATCAACATATTGATATTTACTCTTTGTTAGCCCAACTCAAGAAAACAAATTTGAATGGGATTGAAAAGTTGGATGGGTGGGTATGAAGTGAGGTGGGATAGGGTAAGAATATTTTTAATTTTTAATTTTTTTAAGAATAAAAATTTAATATTTTTGGGAAGAGTGTGGGGTAGGGGTTTGGGTTTAGGATGGGGTTGAGGTAAGAATATTCTTTTAAAAGAAATTTATTTTTTTTAAAAATAATTTTTGGAAAAAGGGGTATGTCGGGGGGGGGGGGGGGGGGGGGGGGGGGGGGGGGGGGTAAGATTATTATTTTTTTTTTTTAAAATTGGGAGCGGTTGGGGTGTGGATGTGAGATGTAGGGTGTGTGGGGTAGGGAAGGAATGAGGGTTGAGGTAAGAGTTTTTTTATTTAAAAAAATATTTTTTTTAAAAATAATTTTTTGGGTGAGGGGGTATGCCATATAGGGAAGGGGATGGGGGGGGGGGGGTACATGGGGTAGGAGAGATGGGAGTTGGTGTAAGATTTATTTTTTTTTCTAAAAAAATTATTTATTTATTTTTAAAAACTATTTTTTAAAATAAAAATTTTGAGATGGGTAGGGGATGCGGGGAAGGGGGAAGAGGTAGGAATTTGATCATGGGGGGTAAGAAAAGATTTTTATTTTTATTTAAAAAAATTTAAAATGAATTTTTAGGGGGTGGGGGTTTCGGATAGGGAGGGAGGAACGGGGATGGGGTAGGGTGGGGGTAAGAGAAGAATTTATAAAAAGTTTTTTAAGAAATAAAAATAATTTATTTAAGGGAGGTGCGGTGGGGATAGGGTAAGCTAGGGTTATGGTGAGGTGAGGTTGGTGATTTTAAGAGTGAAAGGACACACTGTCACTTTTTCCACTGCTTTCATTAAGAAAATTATTTTTCTATTAAATGGGTTGAAGTAGAGATTGAATTGGGCTCATTTGAATCTAATTTAAAAATGATTTGGGACTTAATGAGTTGAGATTTAGCCACCTTGAACCTAACTCATTAAATTTTTGATGAGTCAACTCAATTTGAATTCATTTTGACACCCCTATCTACCACAGTTATAACACTTACCTTCATTCCTGTTGTAGTCAGCATTTTATTTTTCTTTTGAGTAGTTTTTTTTCCCCTTGTTTGATTTTCGGATCTTTTGTAGTTATCTACAACTATCCTTGTGATGAGAGGGAGTTCATCTGCATCCAAGGCATCATCATCTTCTTCTTCATCTTTAGCTTTGAAGGCTACAATTTTTTTCTTTTCATCTTGATGTTGATCCTTCTTATTCAAGTGAGCCTTTTCAAATGCACTGAGACTTTCTCTGACTTTATCATAGGTCATTTTATTCAAGTTCATTCTTTGAAGAGCCACAACTTTAAGAATCTACAAAGGAGTAGATTTCTAAGAATCCTGGTGATTGACCTGGATGTATTTTTCCCGTAGATTTGAGTTGTCCAATAATTTTGTCAAACCTGACTATTGTTTCTTCAATAAATTCACCATCACTCGTCTCGAAAAGTTCATAGTCATAGACTAATAAACTTACAAGAGTTTGTTTGACTTTCTCAGTTCCTTCATATGTCACTTTCAATTTATCCCATATTTTTTTTGCAGTTTTACAGTAGGAGATCTTCTCATATTCTTCACCACTAATTAGATTATATAATACATTCTTTGCCTTAGAATTGATCTAAATGATCTTTATTTGTTCATCAGTATAGTCCTCTAAGGATGGAATACGATCAGCGAATATTTCACCATTTTCTGATTTCTTTTCATCTTTGTTTTTGTTTATAGAGGCAAGTTGAAGATCACCAAGTTTGATCACCTTCCAAACTTTGAAATCACAAGACTTGATGAAAGTCTCCATCCTTATTTTCAAATGAGAGAAGTGTTTCCCATTAAAATAAGGAGGTTTAGTTTGGGATGTTCCTTAAAAAATAAAGCTCTAGCAACAATATATGTCATGATCTTTTCTCACTTTCTGTTAAGCAAATAATTGTGAGTCCTTCCACTAATACCAATTAAAAATAGTAAGAGGGAGCTGAATTACTCTTTTTCGAATAGATAGTCGACACTCTTGGATAGATAGTCAACTACAAAGCAGAAAAATAAAGTTGAGAATATAAGTGCTAAAATGAAATAACATCAATTTTTTATACTGGTTGGGACCTCTAATAGGTCCTATTCCAGTTCCTTGGGTTGCAAGGGATTTTATTAGTTCTTGGTAAAATCAAATCAAAGTACAAGGCTTGAGTTAAGCTTTTTGGCTATGACTCACTTTTTTCTCGATATTTCTTACTTTGATACAATGCCTCACCAACTATGTTATTCTCTCCTCTCTTTTTAAGTATACAGTAAACTTTTAAGAGAATACAATGCTTGAATAAAGTAGAACAATGAATTAGAGAAGGCTGAGATAAACGTATCTCTTTCATAATTTTTCATTGCTTTAATAGTAGTGATTGAACTACTACTAGCCGTTGAAAAATAAAATGCAAACCAAGAGATTTTCTCCTTAAAAATGAGATATGAGAATCCTATTTTCAAGAATAAAATGGATCATATTACTGATCCTAAGCTACCCAAAATTCTCTTCCATAGAAATAGCTGCACAATTAGTGAGTGATCAAGGCCTTGATACTGCTTTCCATTGTGAAGCAGGCTGTGATAAATAATGAAAGAGGAGACATATTTTTTTCCTTTTTGTCTTGATTCTTGGAGATCTTTCATTTTGATTTGTAGCCAAAATCTTTGATTTATTTCCTTTCAAGTTCCTGCAAAGAAGTCGTACATTAAAACACCACTTTATCACCCTTTCCAGGAAGAGATCAATAAAATTGATGGCCTAAAGTCAATTTTAATGAGAGGCCTAATTATTTTTTCTGCTCAATATATTTTAAAAGAAAAATTAAGTATAAATCCACTATAGTTAGGGCTGTCAACGGGATGGTTCAGGCAGGTATTTTTTAAAAGTTATACCATCTCAACTTTTGGGTATTTTCCAACATATAACCAAAATTAGATTTTTGAAAGCCATCCCATGTAGATTTCTCTTTGGTATCAATACGATTCAGTTAATTTTTGTTTTTTTTACTTTACAGAATTTAAGAAACAAAGATTTGTTTTTGAAATTGAAATCAAAATTGATTCATAAATCTTTTTATGGTTATAAATCATCTCATTAGAGATAAGATGGGATTTAATGTTTAAATTAGTTTTAAAGAGATTGAAAAGTATCATTTGCTTTTAGAAATTTTATGGTAAACAAATATACGATCTTTATATAAAAGAAATTACTTAGTCAATGTGATTGATAGTCACGAATGATTAATTTATATTCGAGTAATATTCTTTTCGATCTAATTTATTTGTCTTAGTTACTATTTGAAAAATCAACAAATTTTTTAGTTGAGCATGTTTTTTTTTCTTTTTTTTTATATATATTTCAAATTGTTGATTATTGTGACTTCTAGTTTTTTTTTATGTAATTTCTAAATATTTATTTCAAGAATTAAAGATTCAATATCCAAATTTATATGGAACATTAATTAGTTGAATTTAAAGCCTATGAATAATTCTTAGTTTTAAGCCCCAAACGTTCTTAGTCACCCCGCTATCAAGTAGCAACACAACAATGAAGACATTACAATGACAATGCTTTAGCTAGAAGGCAAGAATGTCATATCTTGTTAATCACTTAAGTAGTCTCAAACTTTTAATAGAAGTGTCAATTGAGTAGATATTGCCATAAACTATCTAGTATACTTTTAAAACCTAAATCCAATCAACTAAAAGCCCAACCGTCGGTGGCTTGAATTATTTTTTAAATTTGAAAAATGATTTATAAAATATATTTTGTTATGAATGTATTTAGTAAATGTCTATCAAGAATATAGATAAGATCTATCAAGATCTAGTTGATAACTATCAAGATTATTTGAAGTATTTGTCTTTTAGTTAGAAACTAGGAGTATTTTCCCCTATAATTAGAGGGATTTTATTCATTGTATCCTCAATACCTGATGATCTCTCATCCCTAAAGAGAAATAAAGAAGTTTCTTCTCTCTCTATTTATTTATTCTTGTTCTTTATTTATATTTCATAACACATTATCAACATGAATGTCTAATTAATTAAGATACATATTTTAATTGGTTCGATGACACGAGACTCCATCACGGGAAAGTACAAATTATAGAGATCATCTGTCAATGATCTTTGAAGGTACATTTTTTATTGAAAAAAAGAAAAAGGTTACTGCATCAATAGGGCAATACATATTGAGAGAAAATTCCTTTCTCTTTCTGTCTTCATAATCCATATATGATCTTTTAAAGGTAAAAGTATTTATTCCATATATGATCTTTTAAAGGTAAAAGTATTTATTTTACGAGGTACTATTAATTTTATTCATACCAACACATGTTTCTTTATGTTTACTTTGGAGTGTTCTGTTTGCACGGGGACACAATTTGTGCAGTTTTAAAGGGATGAACTGCTAAATTATATTTTTGATCACTATCATAAATTACATATTTAAATATTTTTATTTGTTCGTTTGAGTAAATATGGTGATCATTGGTAACCACTAAAGGTGGTATGAGTTTGAAAGGCTCGAGGGTCATCTTACTAAAAGGGTAAGACATTGGGTTAGAGTCTCAATGCACTATGTCTAGACACCTAATTTTGTCCCTCCGAAAAATTAGCTTTCTCATTTTTACCTTATCCTAACGTGTACCCTCACCCATGTAATAATCTCTCCGCAAAATGACAAAAATAACAACCCCCTAGCTAATTTTATCTCATCCGAACAACCTACCCAATCAAAATAAACCACATCACACCCTACACCCACCCCTACCTTATTACCCCACCTGCCCATCTAACCCCTAACCCCACATGACCTCACCCAATTCACGTTTTTTTTTTGGGCATTTTGTTTTGGGATAGAGGGGGACGAATCTTCTTGGCTGAGAACACTCACAGCATACCTGAAGGGAAAAATTCCCTTTTTTCTCTACAAACCAAACTGAAATTCACACACATCACTGCACACAGAGAGATGGTGAGAAGAGAGTAAGAGACGAAGAGAGAGAGATAGAGAAATAGTGAGAAGAGAAAAGTTAATCGGGGATCGGGTTTCTTCCTCTTCATCATCGTTCATACACAACAAATGCAAAAATCAACCCACATTGGATCTCCCTTCATCATCGATAGACTTGCACACACAGTGAGAGCAAAAGAGGAGACCATGAGAGCTGATCGAAGATTGAACGGGAAAGAGATTTAGGACTGAAAACAGAGGAGAACTGGCCGGAGTGAGAAAAACCTAGAGAGATTTGAGGGAGATTTGTGCAAGAGAGGAAAAGAAGAGGTGGGGAGCTACTGTTCCAGCAAAATTCTCACCGAAAAATGCCTTTTTCGGCCAGAAAACACTCAAAATTGACCCTTTCGGTGAAGCTGACATTCCCATCCCATCCCAAAAACACTGAAACAACAACAAAAAATAGCTAATTAATCCATCCCATCCCCCTTTTCTTCTATTTTTGGGACCAAAATCCCATCTCTTCATCTTGATCTTCGCCGATTGAATTGTGGCTTGTCGACGTCTAGAGTTGCGAGATTTGGGGTCGAGTTTAGTGTTGTTGAGGTTCTGCTCGTTGGTCGAGGTTTAATTCGCGGATTCGGAATGCAAATTTATTCTTTTCATCCAAATAATATTTGAATCAGAAAAGCTTTTGAGGTCCACTCTTCATCTCTATTCCTTTAATTTTATATGATTATGAAGGTGTTTTGATGTGTTTATTCTATCGGGTGATTTGTTGCTTGATATATGTTATGTTGAATGATTGACTTTGAATTGGACAAATTGGATGAAAACGATATCTGGTTGAATAATTGAAATTGGTAATTGAATGCCAAAATCGGGGTTGAGAATGAATTTGGGGGGAGGAATTGGGAATTGAATAAAGTAAATATTGTGGTATTTTGATTCATTGTTGATGTTGAACGTCGATAGTATCATGTTTTAGACCGAGGATTGGTAGGTAAATCATAGGTTCTGGGTAGGCAATGTTTAGGACTCATGATTTTTGTTTGAAATTTTGTTGAATGGTTTGGTTTTCTCGCATTGAAAATTTGTATTCATTTCGCCGGGGAATGCCTCGAGGACTTTTGTACTTCTTTATTGGGGAATGCCCCGGCGTATCATGTACACAAAGGTGGTTCGTGATGAAGGCCCAAGGCATCGGGTAAAGCGTTGGAGAGTAGTTTAGGATAGGATTTACATTTTCGCATTTTTATTTATTTCGGGACTGTATAATTGGACTGAACACTATACTTTTATTCATTTTGTTTTGTTTTGTTTGGTTTTTTTGATTATTTTACGTGCTTCTTTGTGGTTTGTACATTTGTAGTGTCAAATTAGTCGATATGCTCTGTCAAGCGATTGTGGTCGAGCCACAGGATCGAGGGGTGCCTAACACCTTCCCCTCGGTCAACAGAATTCCTCAGTCAGAATCTTTGTTTGCAAATCAGTTTTATAGAGTCAAATCATTTTGAAAAGGATTTTTCAAAGGTGACTTGGCATACCAGATTATGCCAAGTGGCGACTCTGAATAAAAATGTAAATAAAAGTCCTTTTCGAAATAAATTTTCATTTTTTGTCACTTTAATAATAATAACCCTTTCGAACTTAAAACTGCAATCTTTTTGGAGTTAAAAAAGGGGTGTGACAGCTCTAGCGACTTTATTGGGGACCTTTTCAGAATTCGAGCTTATTTTTTGGAGTTGTATCAGCTTGGCTTAGCATTATAGGTGTATAGACATTTTTGTGTTGTTTTGTGTTATTGTTTTATCATTGTGGAGTATCTAGGTGCTCTTTTTTTACAACATTTATCTTATGTGTTACCGCTTATATCTGTCATCATGTGCATAACCCGAGTTATTCTTTCTGCAACAAGTCCATAGTACACGTATTGTACAAGACCTATAGTTGAGTCACCCTTATCTTAGGAGGGGGAGCCATCGATGTTATGGAGTGGGTGGTAAGCTGTCACAACCACTATCGACCATACGCTCCCCCGAACAACCTTGTTAGTTAATCCCAACGTAGGTCAGCCCTTAGGTCATGCTTATTTGCATCATATTGAGACCTAGCAGGACCTAATTTGTCCTTTGTAGGAGACTCACCTCTAAAGAATCCCTACGTGCTAAATGTCGCATCTCTGAGGGTAACGTGGTCATTTGACGGACTGATTTAGGGAAAAACATGTGCTAGAAGTAAAGTGTGTAGACAAGAAATATGGAAAAGTGAAAAAAAAGAGAAGCGTTTCGTAGTTTTTAGTGTTCTTTATGGCTTTTGATTTTTACAATTAAAAAATACAAAAATATTTTTGACCTTTGGCACTCATTTATACAAAAGAATAAAAAAATGAAAAAATCAAGTCTTTTACTTTGTCTCCTTTAGCATGCATTCATAATTCGAAAATTTCAAAAAAGTTTTTTTTAATAGGAGTTATAATTCAAAAAATACGGTAGAAATTTTGTACATTTCATATATCATATAACGAAAATACCAAAAGATTTTTCCTTCATATTTGTTGGTGTCAGTTTTGTTTGGAATGTCTAGTTAAAAACCCCAAAAAAGATTTTATTTGTCAGTCTTTGGTTATGTCTCTTAAGTTAGGGTGAATCTATTATTTAATCGTTAATTGTCGAATTTGGACGAACTACGCATACCTGATTCCCGTCCCTCCATACGGGATACGTAGGCAACCCTCGTTGGGTCCAGTAATCTCTTTATATTTTGTTTTTGTCTCGATTTTAGCCTAGGGTCTTCTCCGCGTAATCTAGTGTTGTTAATTGGTCCTTGCCAAGTAGGCTGATTTTATTCGGCGGTACTGTTCGGTGATTTGGAGTCATAAATGGTCTGTCCCTTCGACATATGTCTGTGTCAAATTCCCAAGGGTTGGGAATCTTTTGCTCTAATTAAATTGCTTGTTAAGTTACTGTCCTATGTGTTATTTCAGGATGGACCCAACCACGAGGTCTAGAGTTCGGATGGTTTCCAAGGTCCCTAAAAAGTTAGTCAAGTAGAGGGGTACGTTTAACTACGCTGAGCAACACGAGCTAAAGATAGCGTTGGGTATTCTTATAGCCCTCCTACGTCTCGTGCCCCGTCCAGATCTGGTAGAGGCGGCGCCGACTTTTTGGGATCCTAGTAGTTTGGTGTTTAGGTTTGGAAAATGTGAAATGACACCTACTCTGGCAGAAATATCTGGTTAGCGTCAGTTGTCTTATATCCGTCTAAAGATGATCTGAGTCTGTAATCATACAACTCAAGATTTCTTCAGCGTTGTGGTTTAAAGAGTAAGAATATGCATTTGGGATACCTTAATCAATCATGGATTTCCCTACACTATTTGTTCGCTCGATTCGGATCATTGGGAGGTTTTGATTATTTTTGGGATGAGTTTCCTATAACTAAGAAGAAATGGGAGAGAAAACGTCTTGAAATCTTCACTTTTGCTTTGTTAGGAACTTTAGTGTTTCCACAATACGAAAGACATATTAATACTCGGTTGCAATCCGCAGTGATGGCCTTATTTCATAAGGATCAAGAGAGCAAGGTTACTCTAGTGCCTATGATTTTAGTAGAGATATATAAGGCCCTAATTAAAATAAAAGGGGGGATGCGGTTCTTCGAAGGAAGTAATCTAGTATTGCAACTATGGATGATGGAGCATTTGCATGCTCCGTCTTTGATAAAATTAGATGTCATTGATCATTGCTTATCTAATCGAGTAAAAGCCATGGAAGAAAGAATGCTCTTTGACAAATTCTCATTGTCAGTGGGAATCGAGGCTTGGATTGAATTCCTCAAATCACGAATATATGACAATGTTCTGTGGACCTATTTTTGGCTTCACCTAAAAATAATCTTGGTCGGATGTAGCATGTAAATCCTTCTTGTTTTGTTAGGACTTAATTGTACTTGACCATACACCTTTCTGAGAGTAATGCGTCAGTTGGGCAGACTGCAAGATGTTCCACCAGTAATGGACCTCCAAAAGAACGTTGAGTATTTTAGAGACCAAGCTAAGGATGAGATTAAATACGAGCAGTTCTGGGATAATGCAACGTGGCAGGGCGTAAATACCCTCAAAGAAGTTTTAGATAATCCAGGATACACTCCAAGATATGGAATCTGGCTACAATACATTCCTCGGGGTGTCTGTAAGCCATTACCAGCACAACTTAGAGGGAGAATACCAAAAGAATGTATAGTCGATGACCGCCAGGATGAAAGTGCGGGGGTCAAAGTGGAAGAATTGAGAGTTCAGTTAGCAGGTTTACTCACAACTGCGGAAGGGTATCAGAACAGTCTTTTCAGGTGTACTCCCCATGAGGCCACAACACATACTAGGAGATTCTTCTGAATATCAAGGTGTCATTGTAGGGTATGTTGCAAAATTTGACTGGTAAGGCGAGAACTTCACAGACGGGTCCATCTCAGCTAGGGTCATCACGCGACGCAACAGTTTGAAGGGCCACTTCTTCTCTTAGTTTGAGTCCTTTATTTTTCTGTCATTGTATTATTGTGTCTTTGTTGAGTTCATGTCGAGCTTGTTTTAACTTTAGGGTCTTCATTAGGAATTTCACGCATGTTGTCCTTTGGGTCTAGAATGTTGTTTAGTCTTTGTTGATTAGTGTTAAGGTTGCCTTAAATTTGAAGTCAATTTTAGTTGTCTTTTTATGAAATATTGTGACGTTGCATTGTTCTTTCTTTTGTTTATTTTTCATCAAAAAAATAAAAAAAATAAAAAATAAAAACTTCAAATTTGTGATAGTTATGCATGGGCTTCCCAAACTACGCAAGATCTGATTCATGTACAACATGATACATAGGCAACCTACTTTTGGTTCAATCTAATCATTTTGTTTCTTGGTTTTTCATTATTTTTCTTTTATTTTAAGGAAAAACAAGAGCCATAAAGAATGATAAAAAGAGAGACAACGAGAGAGAAAAAGAAAGAAAAATAATGAGAGAAGGGAAAAAAGGATTAAAAAGGGACTGCCGCGAGAGATGAGAGAAGTGATGGCGAAAGAAAAAAAAAGAGAGAAGAAAAAAAGAGAAAGGTGTGATTGGAGTAAAGAAGCAAATGGGTGTAGGAAGAATATTGGGATGATGTTAAAATGACCTTGCTACCCTCAAAGGTTGGTAGAAATATGCATGAATCTAGGACAATTTTACAAATGTGATTCCCATGCTTGTTGTGTGACCTAATCCTAATGGATTTTGTCTTTGATGAGCAAGTTCTTTAAGATAAGTGGTTGGTTTGCAGCACTCTGGCTAGTCACCCGTACTTCACTAGATCAAAAGCGAAGCTTGCCATGGCTAGTAGGGAGATTGAAAATTCACTTATTGACCCAGATCAGCATCCCAGGGAAGAAAGTTCAGAACGCAATGATGAGGTATTGAGACTTAGACAACAATTGATAGATATGCACCGAGCATGGGCTAGTGGCATACCTCCGCCTCCACTTCCTGAAGATCTTGGGAATATCACCAATTTCCCACCGCTCTCTTAGGTGTAATTCTCTATTCCTATTGAGTCATCGGAGCACGCACCAGGATTCACTCCGCGATAATATTACCCTGGCAGTTCTAGTGTGCCCCTGGCTGTTCCTCAACCAAGGCCCGTGACTCAGCCAGCGCCACCGTCAGAACCTGTATTCGTGACTCCACCACCACCTGAAGCTCGCACATATGCTGTGCATTCGATAATAGTGCTTCCTCAGTCTGCCAGTGAGCCAATAGTGAAAGTTTCGGATAGTCAGTATTATTCCCTGGAGCCTACTTTGAGAATGAATAAACCGTATGGGTACGCTCATCCACCTGTATTTCCATTTGATACGGAGAAACCTATCTTAATAGAGGAACAGGTGGTCATAGCGTGGAAATTAAAAAGTTTGGAACAGCTATAAGGAACATGCAGGGAACCAGAGGTTATAAGAGTGTTTCCTATAAAGATCTTTGCATGTTCCCAGACGTCAACCTTTCCCTCGGTTTTAAAATTCCTAAGTTCGAGAAGTATGCTGGGCACGGTGATCCCGTGGCACACTTTAGACATTATTGCAACCAATTGGGGGCTGCAGGGGGAAGAAAAAAGTTGCTTATGGCTTTCTTTGGTGAGAGTCTTTCCGATCTGGCTTTAGAATGGTTTGTCGATCAAGATATTGATGAGTGGAACAGCTGGGATGACTTAGCTTCCAATTTTGTGCAACATTTTTAGTATAACGTCAACCTGATTTCGGACAAAAAATCCTTGGTCAGCATGAAGAAGAAAAACACTGAAGTCTTTAGGGAATACGCGATAAGGTGGCATGAACAGGCCTCCAGGGTAAAGCATCTAATGAAAGAGAGTAAGCTGGTAGAGGTTTTTATTCAGGCACAGGATGAGACCTATTTTTAATATTTACTTCCGACAATGGAAAAGTCTTTTATTGAAGCCCTCAAAATGGGAGAGATGATAGAGGACGAAATCAAGACCGGCCGAATAGTGAGTTTTCCCGTGTTGAAATCCACCACACAAGTGATTCAAGGTGGATCTGGCGCGTTCGGAGGTAAAAAGAAGAAAGAAGACGTGGCGACTGTTGTTGCTGGACCCTATTCCTATTCTAAAAGACCGTCTTTCCCCTATCTTCAATCCTAAGCCCAAGCCTATGTCCAAGCTCTATATATTTCTCCCTACCATTACTACCCTCCGGAAAGCCCACTATATGCCATTCCACCCTCTCTTCACCCAGTATATAGCGCACAACCATATTCCCAAACCCTTTCTTACCCTCAATGGCATGTTCAAGCTCCACAAAATCGTCTATCAGCTCCACCAAATTACCAAAATCCCTCCAGACCTAATTTCCAACCCAAGCCTGAGTGCAAGAAAGAGAAAGCAGTCAAAAATTAGTTCACGCCTCTCGGGGAGACATATGCTAGCCTGTTTGATAGGTTGAGAAAGATGAAGGTCTTAAACCCGATTCAAGGAAGGCTTTAAAATCCACCTCCCAGAAATCTCGATTATTCTTTAAGGTATACATATTTTTCTGACATGCCAGGCCACGATATCAATAAATGCTGGTATTTAAAGAGAGCCATCCAAGATTTAATCGATGCAAATCAGATTTTGGCCCAGGCCCCAGAGGTTTCAAACATTAACCAGAACTTGTTGCCAACCCATGTTGAAACTAATATGTTAGAATTGATATATGATGGGAAAGAGTCGTCAAGGTGTTATAAGCCTATTGTCAGAATACAGACCAATGAGGATAAATTAGTAAATATGGAAAATTCGTTGAAAGCAATGACATTAAGCCAGGAAGGAATGAGAGAAGATAAATCCCAAGAAAGCATAAAGAAACCCGTGATCACAGTGCAAGGTGCCAGAAGATATGTTGATTTAAGTCAGGATAAACCTAAGTTGATGGTGGTAGGAGCTCCAGGTAGGCCTATCTTGATGGTGAAAGGAGCACTGGCAGCACCTATTATTCTCAAACCGGTGACCCAACCTTCTATAGTTAATACAAAAAAGGTTCCTTGGAACTATAAACGGACTGTGATGACCTATCAGGGAAAGAAAGTAGTGGAAGATGTAGATGAGGTTGGGGGTTTGACTCAGTTAGGAAGATGCTTCATGCCTGAAAGTTTAAGGAAGTCCAAGCCAATTGTGAGTAGACCTTCATCTATCAAAAAGCCTGTCACCGAAGAAGAAGCTGAGGAATTTTTGAAAAAGATGAAGTTGCCAGAGTATTCAATAATAGATCAGTTGAAGAAAACCCCTGCTCAAATTTCCCTCTTATCTTTGTTGTTGCATTCCAAGGAACATCATGATATTATATTGAAGGTATTAAATAAAACATATATTCCTAGGGATATTACAGTAAATCAGCTTGAGAAAATGGTTGGAAAAATCTTTGAGGTCAATCGAATCAGCTTCTCTGACGATGAATTGCCTGTTGAAGGCACGGGGCATAACTGGGGTCTTTACATTATGGTGAAGTACGAAGATTTCTACGTCACTCATGTCATGATTGACGGAGGTTCAGGTGAAAATATCTGCCCTATTTCTACTTTGCAAAAGTTGAATATTGGTGTTGAGAGAATTAGGCCCAACAATGTATGTGTCAGGGCTTTCGATGGTGCAAAATCAAAATCCATTGGCGAAATAAAACTAATGTAGATTATAGGGCCTGTTGAGTTCTCCATAGAATTTCAAGTATTGAATATAGACTCCTCTTACAATCTGTTGTTGGGAAGACCGTGGATTCATAAGGCCAATGCGATTGCATCTACATTGTAACAAATGATCAAGTTTGAGCATGACAGGCAAGAAGTGGTTATTCATGGTGAAGGGGATTTGTCCACCTACGAAGATTCTCCTTTGTCCTTTATTGAAGCAAACAATGTAGAGGAGACATTTGTCTATCAAACTTTTGATACAGTGTCGGTGAATCACATCGTTGAAGGGCAGGTTATTCCAGGGCCACAATTGTCTCCTGCTTCTGTCATGATAATAAATAAAATGTTAAAATATAGATTTGAGCTAGGAAGGGGTTTGGGACTATCTCTGCATGGTATGGTTCGTCCCATATGTCCGAATGAGAACATGGGCACTTTTGGTTTGGGATTTGAACCTACGGCTGAAGATATGAAGAAGGCCAAGGGAAGGAAAAAGGAAACATGGTCACTCCCTCGCTCAGTGCCCCTACTCAGTAAGTCATTCATCAAGGGCAGTGTCGTGGCACATATAGAGTTTGGAGCTGAATTGGTTGATGACTTCCAGAACTTATTGATCGAAGTTGACATGGTTGAAGCAGGAGAAGGTACTAGTAAGGCAGACGTGCAATTCATAGGTCCAGCTGTCCGACTCAATAATTGGGAAGTCACTCTTCTCCCGTCAGGAGGGAGTTTTGGTAGTTTGTTTTATTTTTTTTTCTGTTTATCCAAGTTATTTCAGGGTTGTAATTTGGATTTTAGTTTGTTTATATTATGTTGTCATTTGTGTTTAAACCCTTCTATCTTTCCCTTTTAATAAAATGCAACATCCCCTTATTTTGTGTCTAATATATTTTGATTTTTTCTTTTTCTTTATACAGTTCTCTTTATGCTAATTCTAATGACATGACATGCATGCGAAATTTTTAGACTGATCTTAAAATCCAAACTAATCAAGATATAATAAATCAAGAGGGGGAATATGATGAAGAAGAGGCACTAGAGGAAATAAGCAAAGAGTTGGAACAGTTTGAAGACAAGCCAAATCCTAATTTGAATGAAACTGAGCCAATCAATCTAGGGAATCATCACCAGGTTGAAGATAAAGGAAAGTTCTCCCCAAATTGGCAAGGTTCCTTTATTGTGAAAAAAGTTTTGCCCAATGGAGCCTTATATTTGACAAATATTGAAGGCAAAATGGCAGAAATAGATATTAATGATGATGCGGTCAAAATATATTATGTATGATATTTTATCCTTTGTTGATTCTACTGCATGTTTAGTACTTGCATTTTTTAAGATTGATATGATGAAGGCATTTCATTCTGTTATCCAAACATTGTGTCATCCTTTGTTTACCCCATTTGAGCTTAGTTTTATTTTTCTTTTATATCTCTCTTTTGGAATCAAAATAGAATAAAAAGTAAAATGTCAAGAAAAGAAGAATAAAAGAAAAGCATGGAAAAAATAATAATAAAAGAAAAAAGAGAGAAGAGAAAATTAGATCAAAACAAAGAACAAGTTAATGGAACTACGTGCGACCTGATTCTCCTATCTTGGGAGTGAGATACGTAGGCTGCCCTATTCAGGGCTCGGTCCAACCAAATAAAGATTTTAGAGTCACCCAGCCAACAAAAACTGGGGCATGAGTTAATGTTTGTTTGAGTCGATTCCAAAAGTTGTAAGTCACACCCCCACTTCAAGTGTCAATTGAGCCTTTTGCCATCCTTTTCTAACCTTATCCAAAAGACAAGTTATAACAAAAGAAAGCCCTTTAGATTAATTTTTCATAATTTTAAGGCTAAGCATGCAATGGATATGATGATACATTGTGGGGTACTACTTGTCTTCCTCAGCATAAGAAATCAGGAAAGAAATAAAAAAATGAGAGTCTTATTGGTGAAAACCCTCGCGGGCACCATAAGGCGATGGTGAGTCGAGAAAAATAAAAATAAGAGAGTCTTACTAGTGAAAACCCTTAGGGGCACCATAAGGCGATGGGGAGTAGAGAGAAAAAAAATGAGAGAGCTATATTGGTGAAAACCCTCGGGGGGCACCGTAAGGTGATGGCAAGTTTGGGAGAAAAGTAAAAAAGAAAGAGGTTTGCTGGCAAAAATCTTTCAAGATATCGTCAATTGAATGAGATATATGAGTCCAATGGGTATAAAGAAGCGGTAGCGGCAGCGGCAGCGGCAAGGGCACAAACTCAACAACAAATGGGAAGTTTGGATGGGGAGATCAGGCAGCTTAATCCAAAATGCATGTCATACTTATTGGAGTTGGTTGCCGTATTCAGATAAGTTCTCTTTTTAATAAGGGACATTGCCCTTTTATTTCATGTACATATTCGTATTTTTGGTCTTTTTATATCATTTATCAAAATAAAAGTCACCATCATTTCTTTACATTTTAAGTCAAGTCTGTGTCAAAATGAGCGAGAAAGGATTTCAAAACTTGCTACTAGTATCCCCAATTGTATGAGGAAAAGCCAAGGACCAGCACATGAAAGAAATAGGATTGTAATTCAACATAAAGAAAAGAAAGTCTATCAACCAAGAGGTTGCTGGATTCATGGGAGTATCAGATGTCAAAAGGTGCATCTCAGAGGCATGGTAAAATAGAAGCTCGGTATTCGAGTCAAAGGTATTTTCCCAATCTGGTCTGGGTCAACGATGAGACAATACAGGGGAAAGTGTCAGCAATTTGAAACAAATATGAAAGGAACAACTGCTGGAGCAAGATGCTTGAAAAGCCAAGTGCTGCAAACCACCACTAAGTTTTCAATTGAAAAAATTTTTCTTTGATGGAATAGGGGCAAAGTTTTGTTCATTGAGTTCAGCTATCATTGGAAAGCATGTCTATGGGAATTTACTTGATGTTCAGGACCCTCCTGAAAAATGGAATTTTACTTTATGTTCAGGACCTTCTTGAAAAATGGGACTTTACTTACTGTTCAGGACCCTTCTGGAAAATGAGATTTTACTTTATGTTCAGGACCCTCCTGGAAAATGAAATTTTACTTTCTGTTCAGGATCCTCCTGAAAAATGAGATTTTACTTTATATTCAGGACCCTCTTGAAAAATAGGATTTTACTTTCTGTTCAGGACCCTCCTGAAAAATGAGATTTTACTTTCTGTTCAGGACCCTCCTGGAAAATGGAATTTTACTTTATGTTCAGGACCCTCCTGAAAAATGGAATTTCACTTTATGTCCAGGACCTTCCTGAAAAATGGGATTTTACTTTCTGTTCTGGACCCTTATGAAAAATAGGATTTAATTTATGTTCAAGACCCTCCTGAAAAATGAGATTTTACTTTCTTTTCAGGACCCTCCTGAAAAATAGGATTTTACTTTTTGTTCAGGACCCTCCTGGAAAATGAGATTTTACTTTCTGTTCAGGACCCTCCTGAAGAATGGGATTTTACTTAATGTTCAGGACTTTCCTGAAGAATGGGATTTTACTTAATATTCAGGACCCTCCTGAAAAATGGGACTTTGCTTTCTATTTAGGACCCTTCTGAAAAATGGGATTTTACTTTCTGTCCAGGACCCTCCTAAAAATGAGATTTTACTTTCTGTTAAGACCCTCCTGGAAAATGAGATTTTACTTTCTATTTAGGACCCTCTTGAAGAATGGAATTTTACTTAATGTTCAGGACCCTCCTGAAGAATGAGATTTTACTTAATGTTCAAGACCCTCCTGAAAAATGAGACTTTACTTTCTGTTCAGGTCCCTCCTGAAAAATGAGATTTTACTTTCTACTCAGGACCCTCCTGAAAAATAGAATTTTACTTTCTTTTCAGGACCCTCCTGAAAAATGGGATTTAACTTTCTGTCCAGGATCCTCCTGAAAAATCAGATTTTACTTTCTATTCAGGACTCTCCTGGAAATGGGAATTTACTTTCTGTTCAGGACCCTCCTGAAAAATGAGATTTTACTTTTTGTTCAGGATTCTCATAAAAAATGGGCTTTACTTTTGGCTCAAGACCCTCCTAGAAAATGGAATTTACTTTATGTTCAGGTTTCTCCTAGAAAATAGGACATTAATTTCAACAAAAATGAATGAATGAAATCTTTCTTTATCATAATTTTCGTTTGGGATGATTTTCGTTTTAGCTTTGATTTTGGTTTCAGGAGCCTGCCAGAAGAATAGGGTGATAAAATTGAAAGTCAGGAGCCCGCCTGAAGAACAGGGTGATGAAGTTGGAAGTCAGGAGCCCACCTGAAGAACAGGGTGATGAAATGGAAAGTCAGGAGCCCGCCTGAAGAACAGGGTGATGAAACTCAAGTCAAGAGTCCAAAGGAGCTTTGTAGATAGGATTTTTGTAATATCATTTATGTTTTAACTTGCAATTTTTATTTTGATGTAATGACAGAGCCGCGGACCGGAACCTCGATGGAACCTCACTCGACTCTCCAACTTGGTATAGTCCACCTTAGTCCAATCCTTTGAGATGCGTGTCAATTGATTCCTTCATAACTTGGGTAGGTAGGATGTCCTAAGTCAAGATCGAGGTTCTCTTCTTCCTTCTGTTTCTTTTCTTAAATAATGGTCGGGTCAAAATTTGATCTTGTTATCTACTTCTTTGTTTGAAAACACTTCCTGTTTAAATTCAAAGGGGGCATGATGTAGACACCTAATTTTGTCCCTCCGAAAAATAAGCTTTCTTATTTTTACCTTATCCTACCGTATACCCTCAACCATGTAATAATCTCTCCACAAAATGACAAAAATAACAACCCCCTAGTTAATTTTTATCTCATCCTAACAACCTACCCAAACAAAATAAACCACATCACACCCTACCCCCACCCCTACCTTACTACCTCACCTACCTACCTAACTCCTAACCCCACATGACCTCACCCCATTCACGTTTCTTTTTCTTGGGCATTTTTTTGGGATAGAGGGGGAAGGATCTTCTTGGCTGAGAACACTCACAGCACACCTGAAGGGAAAAATCCCTTTTTTCTCCACAAACCAAACTGAAATTTACACACATCACTACACATAGAGAGATAGTAAGAAGATAGTGAGAGATAGAGAGAGAGAGATAGAGAAATAGTGAGAAGAGGAGAGTTAATCGGGGATTGGGTTTCTTTATCTTC
Organism: Capsicum annuum; assembly: GCF_002878395.1. NCBI lineage: Eukaryota > Viridiplantae > Streptophyta > Magnoliopsida > Solanales > Solanaceae > Capsicum > Capsicum annuum. Next base: position 41,353,210 of record NC_061117.1, read on the forward strand.
ATCATCATTCACACACAACAAATGCAAAAATCAACCCACCTTGAATCTCCCTTTATTATCAATAGACTTGCACACACAGTGAGAGAAAAAAAGGCGAGCATGAGAGCTGATTGGAGATTGAACGGGAAAGAGATTTAGGACTGAAAATAGAAGAAAACTGGCCGAAGTGAGAAAAAATTAGAGAGATTTGAGGGAGATTTGCATGAGAGAGGAAAGGAAGAGGTGGGGAGCTACTGTTCCAGCAAAATTCTCATCGAAAAATGCCTTCTTCGGCCGAAAAACACTCAAAATCGACCCTTTCAGTGAAGCTGACGGTCCTATCCTGTCCCAAATACACTAAAACAGCAACAACAAAATAGCTAATTAATCGAGCCCATCCCCTGTTTCTTTTATTTTTGGGACCAAAATCCCATCTCTTCATTGATTGAATTATGGCTTGTCGACGTCTAGAGTTGCGAGATTTGGGGTCGAGTTTGGTGTTGTTGAGGTTCTGCTCGTTGTTCGAGGTTTAAATTACGGATTTAGAATGCAAATTTATTCTTTTCATCCAAATAATATTTGAATCAGAAAAGCTTTTGAGGTCCACTCTTTATCTCTATTCCTTTAATTTTATATGATTATGAAGGTGTTTTGATGTGTTTGTTCTATCGAGTGATTTGTTGCTTGATATATGTTATGTTGAATGATTGACTTTGAATGGCACAAATTGGATGAAAACGATATCTAGTTGAATAATTGAAACTGGTAATTGAATGCCAAAATCGGGGTTGAGAATGAATTTAGAGGGGGAGGGGGAGGGAGGAGGAATTGAGAATTGAGTAAAGTGAATATTATGGTATTTTGATTCATTGTTGATGTTGAACATCAATAGTATCATATTTTAGATCGAGGATTGGTAGTCAAATCATAGGTTCTGGGTAGGCAACGTTTAGGACTCATGATTTTTGTTTGAAATTTTGTTGATTGGTTTGGTTTTCTGGCATTGAAAATTTGTATTCATTTCGCGGGGAATGCCTCGAGGTCTTTTGTACTTCTTTACCGGGAAATGCCCCGACGTATCATGTACACAAAGGTGGTTCGTGATGAACGCCCGAGGCATCGGGTAAAGCGTTGGAGCTAGTTTAGGATTAGTTTAGGATAGGACTTACATTTTTGCATTTTTATTTATTTTGGGACTGTATAATTAGATTGAACACTATAATTTTATTCATTTTGATTTGTTTTGTTTGGTTTGTTTGATTGCTTTATATGCTTCTTTATGGTTTGTACATTTGTAGTGTCAAATTAGCTGATATGCTCTATCAAGCGACCATGGTCGAACCATGGGACCGAGGGGTGCCTAACACCTTCCCCTTGGTCAACAGAATTCCTTAGCCGGAATCTCTATTCGCAAATCTGTTTTACAGCGTTAAATCATTTTAAAATAAAATTTTCAAAGGTGACTTGGCACACCAGATTATGCCAAGTGGTGACTCTGAATAAAAATGTAAATAAAAGTCCTTTTCGAAATAAATTTTCATTTTTTGTCACATTAATAATAATAACCCTTTCGAACTTAAAACTTCAAACTTTTTGGAGTTAAAAAAAGGGTGTGACACTATGATGATAAGATATTGGGTTCAAGTCCCATCGATTTATGCCTTAGATGCCTTTATATGGATCAAACGTTGAGTTTGGATCTCAACGCACTATATTAATGATATTATGATGGGTAAGCCAAAATAATGTGTTTTTGATGATAAGTCAAGAAACCTGTCCATTGAATATGCTCTATTCCATGAAGTGAATGTGGTAGTAAAATATAATAGGTCTGAAAGAAAATTTGCTCCATTCTTGAAGTGAATGTGGTAGCAATATATGATATATGCCTCGATTTGCTACTGAAGTTGTAATATCATGAAAGAGGTTGTAAGCTATCAGAATTTGATAAGATTAAGACACAATTATATTCCATTCCTAAGGAATAAGAAACTTATTAATGCAAATGTGCACTTGATTGTGATGGTATCAGAACTCACCTCCGAAAGAAGCAGAATAACTGAGAAGAGTTATTTTGAAATCTATTCGAAAGTAGTAAATCTGAAATTTATTCACATAATAGTAAATCTGAAATTTACTAAAGCAAAAAAGACACATGAAATTGGTGTTTACTAGTATTAAAGTTCATAAATTGACATGAACGATGTGACATCCCAAAGATGTACATAGTGAGTATTAAATAAATATTGAAGAATTAAAAAATTCTTTATGAACTTTTAATATTGCGTGTTCTCATGATAAGTTAGTTAGACCAACTAATGTTGGGGTTGGATCCCCTAAATTCTGAAAAGTATAAAAGGTGAACATGGACCCGTTCACCTTTCATGTGATCCATTAAGATGATCACATATGAGTTTATTGTCAACCTGCAGTTTGACATTCATAAAGTTGTTTTCTCAATAAAATTGAGTTAAGAGAATAATTTTTAGATTGTGTAATCAAGACAAATCATCTTGATAATGCCGGTTTGACATTGAATGCCTTTGATAAATCGTTGAACCATTGCTAATGAGAACAAAAATTTCATGTGTTGGTTTGAAATATGATATGTTGCATACAATATTATGATTATTTCTTCCCTCTCAATTGGTTCAAGGTCAGGAACCAACTGTTCCATCTAATAGTTTTGATGTACGGTATACGATTAATGAATATACCATGATGCACAAAGATGAATTCCTCAAAGAAGATGGAGGATGTATGTTAGTTTTTCTAACATAAAGGGGAGATAATAAGTGGCTATGAAATATGTTAGGACTTATCATCAAATCCTCATTCAAAATATAATTCAAGTCAAATGCTGGAAGCATCTGTTGACTCAAATTTAGTATCATATTTAAGCTACAAGTGCTCCGATTTTACATTCTTAAAGGACAAAATCTATGCATGCATGAAGCATGGTAGACTAATCGGTTTCAAATGAAATAATTCCTAAAAAAGATAAGGAGCAAATAATCATAATAATAAGGCAGTATGCTCTTAAAGAGCCAACGACATAACACTTCATAAAACTTTATGAGAGGTTCAGGTACCTGAAAATAATGAAATAATGAGATCTCAAAATGTTATGTCACGTTGTGAACTGATATAAAATAATATATCATTGATGATATCTTTGATACAATATTGGCGCAATATTATAAAAGATTACAAGAATTCAAATTTTGTGTTTATTTAAGCATGCTGACGTAGAAACATTTATCAAGTAACATGAAAGGATGTATCTTGGTAAGTGTAAAACTTATTTGATTAGCAGTCCAGGCACTTGAAGATGTCATATATGAAATGTTGAATATTGTCACTTGACAAAATTTATATAAGAACTTTTAAGGATTCAAAATGTTTGAAGCATATAAAAGTTTTTGGGAAACTTATTTATAATCCTTGTATTGCATAAGTTTATAACTTGAAAATCATTAGAACTCTTGGAGAGTTTTCAAAGCAATAGATTGTTTGCTGACATGAGAAATATACCAAATTAAATTGTCTATGAAGTATCATATCTTAGTGCAATTGATGCACTAATGTATCTTACAAATACTACAACGCATGATATATCTTTTTGGTTATTTTGTTAGCAAGGTATATTTCTGCTCCTACTAGGAGACATCAAAATGTGATAAAAGATATGAACTTATTTTATTCTAAAGATTGCAGTACCAATCTTGTTGATTACGGTGATGTTGAGTATTTATTTAACCTGCATAAATCTTGGTCTCAAGCATGCAATGTGTTCACATGTGAGGATACTGTCATATCTTAGAGATATACAAGCAGTCTATCTTGCTACTTCATCGAACCATACTGAGATAATAATTATTCGTGAAGAAAACCAAGGATGTGCGTGGTTGAGGTTCATGATACATCTCATTCGAGAAAAATATGGTTTGAAATATGAAAATGTACCCACAATTTTACCCAGAGATAATGCAACATGCGTAGCACATCTTAATGGAGGATTCATAAACGGAGATAGAACGAAGCACATTTTGCCAAAGTTTTTTTAGATACATGAGCTACAAAACAATGGTGATATTAACATGCAACAGATTCATTCAAGAGACAATGCAGCTAATTTATTTATCAAGTCTCCTCGAATTGCAACTTTCAAGAAGATGGTGCACAAGATCGGGATGCAAAGGCTCAAGAATATTCTCATTAGGGGGAGTTAATACGCGCTAAACTCTTTTTCCCTTATGAGGTTTTGTCCCACTGGTTTTCCTTGTAAGGTTTTTAATGAAGCATCCTACATGCGTATTGTTAGAGATGGTACTCTTTTTTCTTCAATATATTTTTTTCTACTGGGTTTTTTATAGTAAGGTTTTAACGAGACACTTTATCTATCAATTAGAAATTCAAGGGGGAGTGTTATGAATGTATTTACATTATAGTGAATGTCTATCAAGAATATAGATAAGATTTATCAAGATCTAGTTGATATCCACCAGGATTATTTGAAGTATCTGTCGTTTATTTAGAAACTAGAAGTATTTTCTTCTATAAATAGAGAGATTTTGTTCATTGTATCCTTAATCTCTGATGATCTCTCATTCCTAAAGAGAAACAAAGAAGTCTCCTTTGTTCTCTCTCTATTTATTTATTCTTTATCTTTATTTATATTTCATAACATATTTAAAATTTAACATATTTTTTCCTATGTAAAATAGATTTGCATACATGTAAGCTATTCGGCTGGGGATTTTTTTTTTTATAAATAAAAAAGAGCACCCTAATTGTTCTGGATGATCATAAGTTTAAATGAAAGTCCATAGTTTTAGTAAAAAAAAAATGCTATAAATCGGTTCAGTATGGTTAAGGTCCAGTGGTTCGGACAATTTTTCATATTTTTTGACACTTCTAACTATATGTAAAAGGTGAGCCTTATTTTCCTTAACTAGAGATATTGGCTTTGAATCTCTAAAGGAAAAAAAACATCTCAAATGGTACCCCTGAATTGATTGAACATGGTATTGTCGCACCAATTTGTTATTGAATATCCAGATCGTTATAATAATAACTTTGAGGTTTTAATATAAAAAATCATACTCTACACTTTTATTTCCACTTAATATAAATTACAAACTAAAAGTTTTGTTTAAGACTTCAATTTTTAACGATTTACTCCTTACAACATAGTCGTTACCGGAACAATTTATAAATTACAATTTTCATAACATGGACATAAATTATAATATTGTATTGTATTAAATTATCAAAAAAATCAACATATGCAAAAGAGTGTTAAAAATATACCTACGTGGCACCTCTCTATAGCCAAAATTTTAATTTATTTTTTTTCTCATTTTTTTGTCATTTTAATTCCTTTTTTTCCCTAAAAAAGCTAATAATAATTTATGAAGTTATAGCAAGATTAATTGCACAACTATGTCACAAGAATAGTTATTACTACCCCACCCTTTCGTATGCAATTCTACCATTTCAAGTATTCCTATTAATGTACCACCATTAATATTCATTATGAACATTAAAAAAAAATGTAAGTGCAATTTAAAAATCTATTTATTGTGTATAAAAAAAAAAATGAAAAGGGTAACATCTCTATTACTTTCACCCAACTTATTGAAACTTTTGAGTTAGCATTTTCGCCCCTTCATTATTTTCTTTTTGTTCTTCATCTCTTTTTACTTTTTGAATTTGTGATTTATTTTATGATTTTTATGATGTATATATAAGGCTATGAAAATTTTTGCATTTGATTTTGTAGAAGACGGTGACCATAGTGTTCAATCCTATATGAGCTAAAACATCGATAAAGATAAATAGAGAAAGAAATAGAAGTTCCATGTTTCAAAGTGTTAAGAGGAGGGTAGCAGAAAAATATTTTCAAGTAAGGATGTATTTATTTAATTGCTTTTTTTTTTCTATTTCATTTTTTCTACTTTTTGTTTCACACTTTTTAAATTGTCAACCACAAATTACTACAAATAGACTATAGAAAAAGAAATGAAAGCAGGTGACAATTATTATTTATTCATTAGCTTTTTTGTTTTATTTTTTGGTCTCTAACAATTAATATATCCTCTCTTTTTTGCTTTTTGTGATTTCTTCCTATGATGTGTGTGCAAAGTTATGGAAAAGTTCGCATTTGATCTGTGGAAGACGATGATGGCAAGCTCCATGTTCTAAAGTTTTAGAGAGGAAGGAGGGAACTATGATAATAATATGAGGATATGTTCAACTAATAATAAATGTATTTAATTAATTTTTTCTATTTTTTGTTATATTATTTTTTAACTTTTGATTAATTTTAGTCAACCATAAAATTCTACGAAGCGACCGTAGAAAAAGAAAAGAAAGAAGTTGATCATTTTTATTTTATTCATTAGCTCTTTTTGTTTCTTTCTTTAATATTTTTTTTTGGTACCTAACGATCCATATATCTATAATTATATATGGCAAAAATTCACATATAGTCTCATTAAAGTATATAGAGAAAATTGTCTATTACACCCCTAACCTTTAGTCGAAATCCAACTACACACTCAACCTTTATAAAAAATTCCATTACCCCTCTAAACATTTTTTTACTGTATTTAGTACCCCTCCAATTGGTGAGCTGTCATGGGAGATGAGAACAACCCCAATAGGCGCGTCAGCTGAGGCTTCAACGATTCAAAATCAATATTTTTAAGTGCCACATGTATAATATGTTTCATTATTTTTAATTATTAAATAATGTTGTCTTCTTCAACTAATAGAAGACCTTTTTTTTTTATCTTCTTCCCTTTCTCAAAACAGAAAAATCCAAAAAAAAAATCCATACCACTCTAATGATTTCTTCTTCACTGTGCAACACAAAATCCACCATTCAACCATCATTTTATCGTCATTACACCAAATTCATAACTCCACCAGAAAAAATCATCACCACCCATCATCAAACACACTATTAGAATCTTACTGCAACTTGTTAGTATCAGATTTATCATTAATTCATCATCATTGTAGTCTATCACTAAATCCATATCTCATCATAAAAATTTCACCCACCACTAAATTCATAATCAAAATTACAACACAACGTTATCACCATAAAAAAATTACAATCATCACTAACGAGCTTCAACTTCTTCGGATCGTTAAAGACCTTTTGTTTCAACTTCTTCCTCATCTCCAATTTCATTATCTTTCTCATCTTTCTTGAACTCATTAATGGTGTTTCCTCATCTTCCTTATCTCCAATTTCATTATCTTTTTTATCCAAGAACTTGACAATGGGCTCAAAACGTAAGGCTAAAGCCATCAATGAAGTGAAATGGAGCAAATTATACATGATTCATTACTCCAAATTATACAAGACTAAGGGCAACAAAGTCAAGAAAAGCAAAATTAGAAGAAGCAAGAATTGAACTTTCCACATACCAAGCGGCAAGCATATAAACAAACATTTTCCTCTGTGAATTGTCTATGTGCCTTTTTTTAGTCGAGAACTCTTCCCTTTATCATTAACAAACAAAATATTTCCCCCTTTAATTGTTCTCAGAGATCAACACTAATGTTATTAAGAAGCTCAAATGCTAAGATTAAGGTGAATTCTTGGAACCATTTGAAGCTCTGATTCTAATTGGAGAAGTCCTAAATTGGGAGGTTGTAGAACCCCATAAGGCGCTCAATCTGAGCCAAGAAATCAAAGGAAACTTGGTGCAAGAATTGCAGATTTGGATACCCAACCCGATGGAGCTCCAAAAGTTTGAAAATCCACAACCAAAAGTTTAAATTACAACAACAATCTCCAAAAAAAAAAGAGAAGATCAAATCATGGTGTTAAGAGAGTAGAGAGATGAAGATGAAAAGTTTTTCTTGAAAATGAAAGGTTGAAAGAGAAAGGAGGTGATTTTTGTAAAGAAAAATGAGAACATCAGCGTAGGTCCAGGCGCGTGAAATGTACTGATGCATTATTAAGTGGTTTATGTTGACAGGTTAGCAATTGGGGAGTTAATAAATTTGGTAAAAAAAAGTTTAGGGGGGTAATAGGTTTCCTTTAAAGGTTAAGTGTGTAGTTCAGATTTTGACTAAAGGTTGGGGGGGGGGGGGGGGGGAGGTAAATGACCATTTTCTCGAGTATATATAACTAACTTCCTAGTCTAAATTTCATATTTACAATTCATAGAGAAAATAAATGATAGTTTTATGTATATATATACAAAAAAAGAAAAAGAAAAGCCCATAACAACAAAAAGAGATAAAAAAGAAAATTTTAATGTAATAAATGTCCTTAACCTTCTTCAACTTTCTATTTATTTCTCTGATATAAAAGATCAATAAATATGAATTTATGCGTTAATTATTCTCTCAAAAGTTGATAATTTTTTTTTAAATTGTGATCTACAAGAGAAAGTTGGTAATTCGTGCCTATAAAATTCTGGTATATATGATTTACGCAAATTATTTCTTTACTTGAATTTATTTACTGAAATCCTTTTTTGAATCTAATACGCAATAAAAATTGATTCAATTTCAACATAATGAAAATCGATTTTATTATTGGTTTGAATTAGATTTTTTGAAATTGAATGCACAATATAAACTTCAAACACTTTCAAATCAAAATTGTATATTTATTAATAGTATATTTGAATTTTTGTATATCTGTTAACATAAGCGTATAATTGTAGTTGTATATCTGTTTTAAAAGTTACAAAGATTGTTTTATTATTTGTATATCTATTGTTTGTATATCTGTATATTGGTTTACATAAATTTGATATTTGTATATCTGTTGTTTGTATATCTATATGTACATATATGCAAATAAAGTATACACATATTCAAATCAAAACTGTTGTTTATTATTTGTATATCTGTTGTTTGTATATCTGTATATACAAATTTGAATGTTGTTTTTAAACGATATTGCAAACGAAATATGCATATATTCAAATCAAAATTTTTGTTTATTTTCAAATCAAAATTGTTGTTTATTATTTATATATCTGTTATTTGTTTATCTGTATATACAAATTTGAATGTTGTTTGTAAACGAAATATACATGCAAATGAAATATACATATTTGTATATCTGTTGTTTGTATATCTATATATATACATATATGCAAACAAAATAAACATATACATATATGTTTATTATTTGTATATCTCTGTATATACAAATCTGAATGTTTTACATAATAACAAATTTGAACGTATATACATGATGCACTCTAAAACTGTATATATTTGCACATGCATTATTCTTCAAAATGTATATGTGAAAGTTAACTGTATATACATATATGTAAATTGTATATACATATATCAAAAATACAAACTGTATATACATACATACACTCTAACTCTGTATATATATGCATGTATTATTCTACAAAAAAAAGTATACGTACCTACATATATTGAAACAAAAATGTATATTGACCAACAATTCTGTTTCATGAGAATATATAAAAAAAACCTCGTAATCATTGTCTTCATTTCTCCCCGTTTTAGATTTAGATACCTTAAAATATTTTTTCCTTTCCGCCTTGTTAGAAGATGCAAAATACTTTCCTTTTTTTTTTGATAAATCATCCATAAAAAAATGGGGAGTGACTTACGTAATATATAAAAATTTATATTATAAAATAAAAATTTGCAAAAACAAAAAAATTATAAAAAATGGGGGAGTGCTCCCCCCCCCCCCCCCTTTTTTTTTTTTTGTAAAATATACGAACAATGAAAAAATTTAACTACTAACTGACATAATTTATAAAATTTTTTAAAATTAAATCTAATGTCAATAAATATCCTAAACTGATTTTCTGTGGTGAAAAATCCGCAAAATCGATTTATCACAGAAAAATCAAGGATTATATTTTGTGATATTAGAGTGACTTTGAGAGAAAAATAAGGAGAAAAAAAGTTGAAGAAGGTATCTTGAATAATCATGTATCATGATGTTGCCAATGTTGTCGTTTCTTTAATTTAAAATCAAGGATATTAGAGTGATTTTGAGAGAAAATTAAGGAAAAAATAGTTGAAGAAGATATCATAAAAAATCTTGTATTTTGATATTCCATTGTTGCCTTTTTTTGAGTCAATAGGATAGAGAGAGAATAGAAAGAAAATACCAAAAATAAATAGATGAGAGAGAAAATTGATATATACAAATCTTAATATATTTGTATATAGAGCCCTAAAAAAACAGACTTTTAACTACCAAATGACTATGAATTGTAATTTTTTAAAACATTAACCATATCATGTAATTAATATAGTATTTTGTCTATAATATGTAATTTTTTCTTTACATATGCATATAAATCTTAGAATAAAAGAAGTGATTTAATTTGGCGCTGTCATTATTCTCTCATCTTTTGACATTTTTCTCTCAATTATTGCCTAAACAAATTGCTAAAAAAAATAAAGATATTCTATATATCTATGTCTTAAATGTGTCACACTATTTTCTTCCTCAATTATTTTAGTCATACCAAAAGATTATAACGTTTGGTTTACATATTATAACTTATAATTCATAAGCTCTATATCACTTTTTATATAGTTTTCTCCATGAAATAACAAGTATCAAAGTAGTATTGGCAGACAGAATTGAGATTTAAATAGATTTACATGCTCGTCACATGGCAAAGAAGGTGGATTAGAGAATATAGTATCGACTTAAATTTGCAACGTGAAAAAAAGAATCTTTACTCTATGAGGTAGTAAAAGCGGCATGACAATCTACATGATATGATTTTTGGTTAGGTTTTTACTTATAACGTGTAAAAATATTTAACTCCATGCTTGTATAAGTTAATGAATTTATTTTTTACTTTTTTTTTTTGTGAATTGTGTTCTTTTTAAGAATTTCAATTTAGTGTATGAATATGACAAGTGTACTGTGTCGTGTTTGTCAATAATTGAGTATTTTATTTACTTTGTATGAGAGTGTGTCAAATGTGAGGGAAAAATAGATTACACTCCTCTAATATACAGTTATAAAGAGACATGTATTTGTAAAAATAGGTCAAAACAATTAAAGGAGTGAAATTGTGTTGGTGTATGAATTGTGATTGTGCTAATAAGAATAAGAATGAAAAAATGAAGGTGTGTAAAATAAAAGTTTTGTTTTTCTACTTCACAAGAAAACTGTCAACACGATAATGTGTGTCATTTTATTATTTCAAATTTATTTTAACTTGCTGATTATGGTTGATCTAAGGATAAAAGAAGTGAGAATTCACAATTATATGGTGATGGATGTTTGTATTTTGTTTTTTCTTTTCCTAATATAATTTCAATGAGGAAGGGGAGTCTTGGAGTAGCTGATAAAGTGGAGGCCACAGTATAAAGCCATAAAAATAGTCTCTTGTGGAAATATAAGGTAAGGTTACATACAACAAACCCTAATGGTTCGGCCAGGGGCGACTCAAGTAAGATAGTGGCCTAAGGCCAAAATCAAAGAGGCCTTAAATTTTTAGGGAAAAAGTTCTTTTTTTTAACAAAGTCTATTTTAAAAAATTATTTACTGGATTTCTTTAAATAATTCTCTTTTAGTTAGTAATATAATCAATGTATTTAATTATTATTGAGATAAGATACTCCAACTATATCAAACTTCTTCTAATAATACTTTTATTATATATAAATTTTCTTTTTTTTTGTACATGATATATATTATTATTTAAAAAATGAGGACCCTCAAATTTAGGGACCTAAGGTGGTCGCTTTTTTTTCAAAGGGATAGAGCCGCCCCTGGGTTCACTCCTTCTCTGAACCTCACGCATAGTGGAAGTTTTAGTGCACTAGACTACCCTTTTAATATAATTTCAAAGAGGCATTGTGAGCTTTCTAATATAATCACGAGTTAGATAATTTGATTTTAATCTTTATTACTATCTATTCTCTATTAGGAAGAAGGTTACAATTAGCAGATTATATATTCTGATATCAAGAGTAGCTGGGTTTCTCACAAATTTGGGTTTTAGAAACAATGATTGATTGTTTATCTTTATAGAAAATTGAAAGAGATTCATAATTTCAAAATCAATATTTAGTAGAGAATTAAATGGGATCGAGTCTCTAGAAAAACAGTTTTATTGACTTCAAAGACATGCAACATCTCTTTTACTAAAAATGAGATTTTTGCCCATATATATCAATATAGTTACTAGCTAAAAACCTCAAGTGATGAAAATTATTGGAATAAAATAATGGGAAGTGTTAACAATTGTAATACCCCGAAAATCCAAACCAATATTAGAACTATGCTTCAAGCTCATGCAAAATAAATTAAAGTACTTTGGAAGTTTATGAGATATTTTGATGTATATTAAGGTGTAACACCCTACGTTTTTGGGCTAGGATTCAAACCGTTGTTCCTAATTATACAGACCTGAACCCAATGATTCTATGTTTATTTATGTGTGATGATCAATTCTATAGTGTGGAACTATCTTTTTATACCAGTCGAGGTCATAAAAATCTCCTAACTCAAAGACAACTTGAGAACACTTCCATTAACTAAGTTTTAGTGAACGTTTGAGCTTAGGTCAATTTTAAACAATTATTAATCCTTTTATATAATGAGTTACGTGTCCTAACACATACCAAAAGAAATAACTTTGAATCTTCTTTCTAATGCATTTGGTTTCACCTTAATTCGATATCGGAGTTGAAGATTATACTCATTTTACTTTAACCTGTTCGTCTATCAACAAAGTGACGACCTACATTGATAAGCCATCAACTAAGTGACGACTTGTCAGCCCAAGTTGTCAGCCCAACCATAAAACCATCAACTTCAGCTTCCAAGTGACGATCTGAGTTGATAGGCCATCAACAAAGTGATGACTTATCAGCCCAAGTCGTCACCCATAATTAGTATGTGATAATTTCGGCCACAAAGTGACGACTCGAGGTGATAAGTCATCACCTAAGTGATGACTTATCAACTCAAGTCATCACCCATGACGAGCAAGGGCCCAAATCTAACAATGAGTTGACGACTTAAGTTGATAAGTCATCAACTAGTTGATAAGTTATCAACTCAAGTCATCAACTAAAAATTTCAGCAATTCTAATTTAACTTTAGATGGGTATTTTGGTCTTTTCCTCGCATTAAACCCTACCCCTCCCACGACTTAAAGCATCATTATGCATTATTAGCCATCACTTATCAGTTTTAGATATCGAAAATTCCTCATTCACTCTCAACATCAAGATTAGGGTTTCCTTTTAAGATCATCCCCATGAACAAAATTCAAGCCCTCCTTCAAGAAAATCAAGAATTTAAGATTCCCAATCCAAGAACGTTCAAGAAAAGTCAATTCTATTTTAAGATTTAAATCTCTAAGGTATGTTAGATGTTCATCAATGGGCCTTTTTCACCCATGGAGTCCAAGAACCTAATTTCAAGTTTAAAAGTATTATCTTTACATATTTTTATGAATTATGTCCATGAACTTTCATGAATTTTGAATTTTATATCATGTTTACAAGAAATTATTGTTGATATTAAACCCTACACATTTGAATGGCGTTGTTCACTGATTTAAGCCTTAATTAGTTATTTAGTATCAAAATCATACTGATACCACATGCTTAAAACTATTCTCATGCTTAAGCCATGCATTGCAAGTGTTTGATGAAATGCCTCAAAGAATGAGTTTTGAATATTGACTACATGTCATGTCCTCAAAGTTTTGGTATGATCTTGTTGTTATTTCTATCAAGTCCTAGGGGTTTGAATACCCAAAATTTAGTTGGTTATATATTTTCAGCATCCTCAGAATAATTTAAGTTAAACCATGAGCATAGTTGATTTCTCAGTTATTATTATCATAATGAGCACTATCAAAATTCATAATTAGTTAAAATCGATTCAGTCTAATTATTAGTGCCATTCAGTTGGAAGTAACACTTAGCACCGAGTGAGCGCAAGGATGGTGTATCCCCCGTTCGTTAGGCATGAGGCACTAGTAGCAGTCTAAAGGTTCCAGACCTATGGCGCCACCATAGATTTTGAGGGATCTCCCGTCAGTTAGGCATAACACCTTTGTCCTTTGAAACTTCAGATTAGTTGATCCACACAGTTAGTATTAGTACCCGTGGAATGGTACTGACACCTTTCCAACTAAGATTATAGGTTGGACCCTGCTAGTATATTAGGGCATGTCAGTTATAGCTAGCTCCCACAATCTTAGTCCAGTATTCAGCTCAGTAATTCAGTTTCAGTTTTGCTTGATCATAGCATACAGATATTAGTTATTCATTTATCAGTATTCAGTATATCAGTTTACAGACTATATTTAGAATATTTTTTATGCTTGGTCATGCATTCTCAGTCTTTACAGATTTCATACTTTTTACTCAGTACTTCATGCTATTCATTCAGTCAGTTATTACTCATGCACACGAAATCATGCATATTAGCCTAACCTCATTTAGCATACCTGTACATTCAAAGTACTGATCACATACTCATTTCTTGTACTATGATGTTTAATATCATAGGCTTGGACACTCAGTTCTGTGATTGCGCATAGGTATACCAGATTATCAGCTATAGTAGTGGTGAGTCCTCATACCTTGAGAACATGGTTTATTTATCCCAGTTTATCCTATCAGTTTAGTATTTTCTATTCAGTTGGAGTTAGTTAGGGATTTGTCCTATCAGCTCCACAGTCAGTCAGTAGAGGCTTTTCAGACTAGTATAGATAGTTAGTCAGTTTTCAATCATTTTATCAATATTATCAGTATTGTTTTACAGACATTATCAGAAATATGTTTTAAAATATTATGGCATTTTTTAGTTAAATTCCGCATATGATCTATTGATATCAGTTATACTCAGTGCTCATAGTAGGTACCAATCATAGGTTAGCTTGTGGTCTTTCGGGACCGTAAGCACCGTGTAGCACCCAAGGTATACTCTCGGGGTGTTACAAACTTGGTACCAGAGCTAAGGTTTTAAACGATCCTAGGGAGTCTGAAAGCCACATTGAGTAGAGTCTTGTGCATGGATGTGAAGAGCGCCACACTTATAGTTAAGAGGCTACAAGGCATTTTAGAAAAAGTTTCCCTTCTTTCAGTGTTCATGTCATGTGATAGAGCATGAGATCTATTTAAACTCTCTTCCTAAATCATCCATCCTTCGGTGTACAAAAAATATCTCCCAAAAAGAACAACGAAAGAATAAATAGAAATCAGCTCGCACCTCCGCCTGTTCAGGAAGATCCTTTGATTGAGCTTGTCTCTCACACTGAATTTAGAGTTGCTTTCACTACCTTAGCTTATTCAATATTTTCTCAAAACAATTTGTAGGCAGTTGTCCTATCTAGGCTTTTGATTTATGCTCAGCTGAGTGAGGGGGGAGTATAGAAAGAAAGAGAGAAATAATAAGAGGACCAAAACAAGTAGTTTTAAGGCAAGGTCAAGGGGTAGTAACCACTCCTAATTCCCTACAAAATTCTCAGCCCCATCTTCATTTTTAGCTAGTGCACCAGTGCCTAAGTTTAAGAATGATAATCGAGATAGAGCACCAGGCTCTAAGTCATAAGGTAGTGGGAAGAGTGTTCGTACTAATCCACTTTGTGAATAATGTGGTAAGAATCATAAGGGCGTGTGTAGAGTCGATAGTGATATGTGTTTTAGGTGTGGAAACCTAGGCCACAGAGTTAGAGATTATCCAAAGAGTGGTCAGTAGGGTCGATCGAACTGTTCTCCAGTTTTATCCGGTCACCTGACTCAGCAGGGTGTCATTTCTAGTGTAACTAGTAGGTGTCAGGACAGGCTATATGTACTTTAGTCCCGGCAGGATCAGAAAAGTTCTCCTGATGTGGTTATGGGATTGTTACAGGCCTTTTATTTATATGTTTATGCCTTGTTAGAGCTTGCCGCTTCTCTTTGTTTTGTAACCCCTATATAGTTGTCGAGTTTAGTGTCAGTCCCGAAACCTTAGCAGAGCCCTTCTCAATGTCTACCCCAGTGGGTAAATCTATCCTAGCCAGATAGGTATACAGAAATTGCTATATTTCAATATCCCAGTAAATCAGTTCAATTGATTTAAAAAATAGAGTAGTTTAGTTTTAGCTTCTCGATGAACCAGTCAGTGAATAAAGGGGTGGTACCTCAGTGCTTTGGATTCAGATGTATTATTAGATTCCTTCTCAAAATCCTATGATAACATATGATCTAGAATTAGAAGCACAAAACTAGGAGTTTAGCAGTACTAATAGAGTTGGGATAATGTTATCTGAATTTGTGCAGATTATATATCTATGAGGCTAGTTGTATAAAAGGTGAATCAGTAGGGTTGAAACAGTGTATGCAAGGATTTAAGTTAAGTATGACATCGTGGCTGTGCTTATGTAGCATCCTTGAGTGCTAAGTTTGAAGGGGGCTAGTAATAAGGTAATTGATGTTCTTACCAACTAAGTTATGGGCTATAGCATGTTGGCATCGGGTGTTCATGTGTAATAGTAGTTCTTATGGTTTAGGGAGAAATATAAATTTATAGATGTGATATTGTAGGCTATGATGAAAGTAGCATGGTTATTAAAGATTTAGGGATATCCATGTTATGTGTTTAGAATCTGAGTTTGCATCTTTGAAGGTTGAGCTAATAGAAAGAGGAGTTGAAAATTTAAAGTTAGTTAATTTTAAGTTGTTACAGTATTATTGTTGGGGCTATAGAGGGATAAGAGTTGTATCTCAGAAAAAAGTACTAGCAACAAGTTTTACATTATTGGGCATAGTCTTTCAGGGTGAGTTTACCAATTATGCTTATTATTATACCCCAAATTCTAAAGTAAAGTGGTGGCAGTTCAGTTTAGAGATATTGATTAAGTGGTTCCCAGACTTATAATGATGGCTTTAAGCTAAAGGGGAAGATGATACAACAAGTAACCAAGTCAGGCTCTTAGATTCTAGTAGTGGTGCCAGCGTATTGTAGAACATTAGTAGGGGAGGAAGATGCCTAACCCATTCTTATCCCAGTGCAAAGATTTTAGTCATCACGATATCTACTAATGCCTTACACGTCATCTCCATGATCATAGTTCATTATCATACACATAATTAAGAATCATGTAACCTCCCAGTTCCTAGTATGAGGAGTTCCAGTCCACTCAGTAGTATGAATCATGTTCCATGAATTCAAAATCTTCAAACTCATGCCATGAAACTCATGACTAATGTAGTTATGCTTTATAGTATGCTCAGTTCCCATAACTCATGCGATACTCTTAATGATCAGCCAAAAAAATTTAGATTTATGTCATTTATGTCCTCAGTTCAGATCTCTTGATGAATCTAGAATGTTGATATTCTATTCCTCAGGCCTCAGTTAAGTGTCAAGTTATGTATAGTGTTCATTCATGCTTTAGGTCCTTATGTGTTAATCTTTCAGTGACCTCTCCTTATGAAATGATAGTATTGATTAGCAATTTCTTAGATGGGAGAGAGTAAATATTTTTTATTGATGAAAGATTATTGTATGCTTATTTTAGCTAAGGCTGTTAGTGTAAAGTGAGATTAAGGCTAATTTTTGATATATGTCAGGTTAGTTGAAATTTTATGTGTGTATTTTTTGGGCAGTGCATGAAAGTTGTTAATGATGGAGGTTTGGAAGACGCGAGGAAGATGTTTTTATGGTTGTTTGTTTAGAATTTCATATGTAGTTATGAAGATACACTTGAATGCCAGGTTGGTGTAAGTGGATAACTGTATTGTGCGTAAGTGAATGGCTAGTAAAAGGTTGAATGTAGTTGTTGAAGTGGTAATAAGAATTATTTAGGAGATGGGAAGTTATGAAAATACAAAGTGTATTGAATTCATGACGCTGACTAGTATTACAGTGTTATGTGTGCATTTTGTAGATTCGAGTAGGCTTGAAGTGAAGCATGGTGTTGAAGTAGAAAGTATAGTTGAGGGAGTATTTAAGAAGTGTGGCTACTCTTGAAAGTTAGTAGTTGCAGTGCTTAAGGCTTAGTAACTCTATCCTAGTTGATGTTTCATAGGCTAGTGTTCCATTTTACAGAATTTTAGCCATGTTATGATTTCTTATTCAGATGTCTTATTTAGACCATGCCTAAGAGTCTTTGCTCCCTAATGCCATTAGAACTTTATAAAAAGAGTGTCGAAGAAATACTTCAGTTAAGTATAAGCTTTCAGTATGAGTTAGTTTGTATAGCCAGCAATTCAATTTTATAGTCAGGCAGACAATTTCCTATGGTTTTCATCTCTCCTATTCATGAGCAAATTTCTTCACGATCGTGCATGTCGTAAATTTAGTTCAGATCATGCATCAGTTTTAGATTTTAGATATTCAACCATAATTCAGTTCGTTAGTGCCTTGTGTATCATTTCAATCTTTCCTCAGTAATTCAACCAAGTTAGTATCTTTCGAGGGACATAATATCCTAAGAGGGAGATGTACTTAGTCTCCTGAGCTTTCATGTCCTAAATCTTTCATCTTCTCTTTACATAACAAGATCCATCTTGAAGTAATGGGTACTTATAAGTTGACTCTCTCGTTCCAATCTCAGCCTTATAACCATTCTCATGTATTCATGAAAAGCAGTTTAGTTCATGATATTCAGTTCATGTATCATGTTTTAGACCCAGTTATGTTCTCATGTTCCAATTCATGCATGTTCAGTATATTATCTCAGATTCTTCAGTACTCTCAGCTTAACAAGCCTCATTTGAGAATGAATGCTCCCAAGGGGGAGATATTATAATACCCCAAAAATCCAAACCAATATTAGAACCATGCTTCAAGCTCATGCAAAATAAATTAAAGTACTTTGGAAGTTTATGAGTGATTTTGATGTATATTAAGGTGTAACACCCCACGTTTTTGGGCTAGGATTCAAACCATTGTTCCTAATTATACAGACTTTAACCCAATGATTCTATGTCTATTTATGTGATGATCAATTCTATAGTATGGAACTATCTTTTTATATCAGTCGAGGTCATAAAAATCTCCTAACTTAAAGACAACTTGAGAACGCTTCCATTAACTAAGTTTTAGTGAACGTTCCAGCTTAGGTAAATTTTAAAAAATCATTACTCCTTTTAAATAATAAGTTACGTGTCCTACCACATACCAAAAGAAATATCTTTGAATCTTCTTTCTAACGCATTTGGTTTCACCTTAATCCGATATCAGAGTTGAAAGTTATACTCATTTTACTTCAGCCTTCCGTCTGTCAACAAAGTGACGATCTGAGTTGATAAGCCGTCAACTAAGTGACGACTTATCAGCCCAAGTCATCAGCCCAACCAGAAAACCATCAACTTCAGCTTCCAAGTGACGACCTGAGTTGATAGGCCGTCAACAAAGTGATGACTTATTAGCCCAAGTCGTCACCCATAATTAGTATGTGATAATTTCAGCCACAAAGTGATGAATCAAGGTGATAAGTCATCACCTAAGTGATGACTTATCAGCTCAAGTCATCACCCATGACCAGCAAGGGCCCAAATCCAACAATGAGGTGACGACTTAAGTTGATAAGTCATCAACTAGTTGATAAGTTATCAACTCAAGTCATCAACTAAAAATTTCAGCAATTCTAATTTAACTTTAGAGTGGTATTTTGGTCTTTTCCTCGTATTAAACCCTACCCCTCCCACGACTTAAAGCATCATTATGCATTATTAGTCATCACTTATCAGTTTTAGATGCCAAAAATTCCTCATTCACTCTCAACATCAAGATTAGGGTTTCCTTTCAAGATCATTCCCCATGAACAAGATTCAAGCCCTCCTTCAAGAAAATGACGAATTTAAGATTCCCAATCCAAGAACGTTCAAGAAAAATCAATTCTCTTTTAAGATTTAAATCTCTAAGGTATGTTAGATGTTCATCCATGGGCCTTTTTCACCCATGGAGTCCAAGAACCCAATTTCAAATTTAAAAGTATGATCTTTACATATTTTTATGAATTATGTCAATGAACTTTCATGAATTTCAAATTTTATATCATGTTTACAAGAAATTTTGAATTTTACAACAATGAAATGGATTAGAACTTAAAATTTCATCTATTTGGATTTAGAGTCGAAAAAAAATGTTTAACATATTTTCAATATTTAGTTATTAGAATAATTTTTAAAAAATAAAATGCAATATTTTTGAAGCCGCACGAAGCGCACATAAATTGTCTAGTTATGTATAAACAACATAAATCCCACTAGTTTGCTCCTAAGTTATCCTCTCTTCCAAATTTTTCAATAAATATTCTCTCTCCCGGATTTTAATTATTCTCAAATAAAAATGAATGTTGAGATATATCTATATTATATACATCACAACTAATGGTTTTAACGATATTTAAAGAAATAACACGTCTTTCTTTAATTAAGAATGCAATTAACGCCATATCTATAAATGTGTGATAAATAAATCTCTTAAATTCAGTAACAACTTTTCAATTTTAAAAATTTAAAACACCAAATCTATTAGCACGGTCAAAAAATTTTAGTTCGGATCCTTCAAGCTCTATTTTCCCAAGCTTTGGTTTTTCAATTTTTGAAACTCTTTTTTTGGTCAAAATTTATCAAAAATATAAACATTTCAATTCTCTTGAGGCATTTTGGTGTTTAGTAATCCAAAACAATATGAACGATACAAAAGTGATAAAATTATTGTTGAAGAAAGTATATCGTATTTGAGGTAGATTTCAGCAATTGCTACAGAATTAGAGATTGATGAATCTAGAAAAAAATTGATGTCCAATATGTTGTTGAAGTTAATTCTTTACCAATTGGTATGGGGAACGATAATGGAGTGAAGCTTTATATGAAGTTAAAAAAGTGTTGTTGGATTTTTAGTGTATCCTTTATACATAACGACAATGCATAAGTCAATAGATGAGTTAGAGTTCGACGGAGAAACTGGAGCTGTCATTTGTGTTGAAGGAATGAAAATGGATTATCTTTCTTTTTCTATTGTTGAGTCACAAAATGAGTACTTGTTATACTTACATGATTTGGAAGTTAATAACTTCATTAGTGATAGAAAAAATAGAGAAGTGAAGATGAAACAACTTTATAAGGATAAATCGATGCTTGTATCTGTATAGCTTTAATTCAGAGCTAAATGATCCGACAAAGTATGATTACTACATGTTTATGTTTCACTATATCATACAATTATTCAATATTTTATCTTTATGATATATTACAATTTATGTATATGGTTTATGGTGTATAATCTCTTTATGTTTAAGATTACTCATGTCTATTATTTGTGTCAGATAAATTTCTATTTATGTATATGATTTAACAATTTTAAACATATTTATGTATAAGAGTAATACAAGTCATGCACTGTGATATTCTCTAAATGTATCCGTACTACTATTAGAAAAAACATACACTATATTTTTGTATCAAAACAACGTTAAAGTAGTTGCAACTTGCTTATTTTATTCACCATATACATTACCATTTAGAATGATACCTAACTTTGGTATGTATATGAATGAATTAACTGTTGTAGTTCAACTATCTAATACATAAAGTTGTTATGTATATGGTTGTATTAGCCTATGCAGGCATAATGTTATTTAACAATAACCTATACATTATATATCTTTCTTTAAAAAAACTATTAAGCAATTATATTGAAATTATAACCATATAGATCAATTATTATTCTGATACAATATTCTAATTCAATTTTCTTTTTTCCAGCTATGTCCTGCATTGTTGTAATGAAGATTGTAAATAGATCATGAAGGCATCTAGTCTAAGCAAATCATATGTTTTTTATGTTTTAAAAGTTAATGCAGAACATACGTGCTGAATGAGTGATAGTGTTCTAAAATTATTATTGACTACAACAGCTTTTGCAAGTGATTTTACAACACTAAAGTTAGTTAATCATAAGAGAATACACACACCAGGAGATATAATTAAAGAAATAAAAGATGTTTATGGAGTTGATATTAATTATATGAAGGCATGGCGAGCTGATGAGCATGAGATATCAATTATATGAAGGCACATCAAACCGAGGAGCGTGATATAGAGATGCTTAGAGGTGGACCGACTGATGAATATAAAAAAATATCGAGATACATTCATATGCTAAATCCAGTATATGATAACTCTTACATTATGATGCATAAGTCAGGGGATAATGAGTTCATGTATTTATTCATTTCCTTATTTCCAATTATAAGGGTTTTTGAGTTTTATAGACCTGTAGTAGTGGTTAATGGTGCTCATCTGAGTGGACAGTATAAAGAAATATTTCTTTTGGTGAGCACATTCGATGGTGCAGGTATTAGAGTTATTATTATTTTAGTGATACATTCTCAAAATATTCAATATTGTTTTCTTTTTATGTGTTGTATATTTTACGTATACATTAAGATCATTGAAAAATATTATTCTCACAAACCATTTTGACTTTTCCTGACTTAGGTTGTATTTTACCAATGGCTTATGGGGTTGTAGATACCGAGAATATCTATTCATGAACATGATTTTTTAAGCAGTTTAGATATGTATTTGGTGAATGGGACAACGTGTGTGCTGTATTGGATTGCAACAAAAACATCATCAAAATAGTAAGTATTGTGTATCCTAGTACCCCATCTTGCATGCATTTGACATATGTGGAAGAATGTTTGCACTTACTTTCGAAAAAGCAAGAACATACTTAGTGACTTGTATTACTCTAAGGCGAAAACTTATAGAAAAGACGATTTAGATTACATTATGGAAAAGGTTGGTAAGGTGTATCGTAGGGTGAAGGATTACCTAGATGAAGCTGGTTATAAGAAGTAGTATGGATCTCATGCACCGATAAACAAGGTTAGATGGTGACATCTAATATTACTGAATGTATAAATGGTTGTTTGGTAAAGATGCGAAAATACTGCCTATCTTAGGATTTCTAGAAGAAGCAGGAATTTTATTTGGGCCTTGAAACTATTAAAACAAAGAAATAACACTATATACAAAATGATATTAGGAAGAAAGTTTGAGGAAATTCTAACTCTTAATAGTACAAAAGCTTCTTGGATGATGATATGTTCTGAAATATACATATAGTATTTTTTTCTATATTAAATATTTATTTATTTTGTAAGTTTATTTAAATTTAGATTTTATTTAATTTATCATTTGTTTTACTAATTGTATGTTTGTCAGGTTAAGGACTTCTAAAACTGTGTTTACTCTGTACATGATTCTAGTAGAAAGTACATTGTCAACCTTAAATGTAAAACTTGCAATTGTGGACGGTTTCTGTAATGACCTAATTTTTTGGTGATTTTTTTTAAATATTCATTTCTGTGATTTGATTATTTTATCCCTCTTCATAGTTGCTTTATGGTATTTCTAAAGTGTGGGAATGATTGACATGGTTCTCGATGCATTTGACATGATTTATGTGAAATTTTGATTTTTTGTGACTTTGAGAGCCTTAAAGTTGACTTCCGTCAATATTTATTGATCTATGCATCGAATGACAAAATGGACTGTGCCAGCAGATTCAAAATATCAATTTTATATTGGTAATATGATTGGTGTAATTTTATGTCTTTTAAATCTCATTTTGATCCTCGGTTTGGAACATTGTGAAATTAGATTTCGGGGGTCAATTTTGTAAAAATGATATTTTTCTTAAAAATAATCTGATATAGCCATTGAGTCCAGAGCATCGAATTTAGTAGGGTAGCATATTTTGGTAGGTCCACGGAGACTTGGCCCCTATATATACTTATGTTTCTCCCTTTTCCTCATTTTTGAGACTTAGAGCTTAGGGTTCACACTTTTAAGCTTTTTTCCACTCCTAAGATTGGATAAGATTTTAAACACCTATTTCAACTACTTTACTCTAATTGTATCATCTAATTCTTGATTTTACACGGATTAAAGTAGAAAATTGAGAATTTTGGCCTGGAAGGCCTAAAACTTGTATTTCTTCAATTCAAACCCCATTTTCAACCCATTTTCCCTTGGGTAAATTTTTAATTTTATAATTATCAGTTTTCTCTCAATTTCATCGTCAAAACAACTTTAGATTCTTGATTTCAAAAATGATTTTCGGAAATTTTGCCGATAAAGCTTAAACATGATTTTTCTTCAATTTGAACCTCTCTTTTAACTTGTTTTTGCTTGAATTTTCAGCTATAGACTCCTAAGAATATGAAAAAAAATGTTTCAAAGATAAAATAATAGTTTTGACCTACCTTTTTAAAAATCCATTTCGGGGGTTCGTTTTGACCTCGACTTGAAAATAGGCAGTATGGGCACCATTAGTTTTCTTTTAATGCTTAGATTCTATATTTCCATATTTTAGTTGATTTCAAGTACGTTTAAAAGGAGTAAGTCTTTAGAGTGAAGGCTTACGGATCGATTTCAATGTTTGAGATAAGTTATGACTTAACTTTCTTCAGACTGGGCTGGATAGTGAATGTTGATATAAAATAATGTTAAGGGTGTGAGAACCAATCATGAAAGCTGAAACACCTCGAATTTTGGTCCTTCAAAACTTTTTGAGATTTGAGCTCACTATCTTGGTTATTACTTGACCCCACAAATGGTTGGGAGTCTTGACAGGTCAGGTGACCCTAATGATGTTGAGTTTCTGTCCTGGGTACGATTTGAGGGAACGAGTAGTAAAGACTTATGACGAATCGTTAGGAGGATTCTTAACCAAATTATGTAAGTTTTTGCCATGATTCTGCTATGAGTATGAGTGGCTCAGTAAGAGCCATAGTGATATGTTATGAGTCGTGGGATGAAATCATAGAAAGCCAATTGTTTAACCCATTTGAGTTCTATGTTGACTACGACTGGATATTACGAGTTGTAGGGTCTCATTAAAGGTTGGTTGGTTGAGTCTTAAGAATAGCAGTTTATGTGATTGGTGAGACTGTCTTGGTTACGACTCATGGTGACGGGTCGTAAAGAGTGGTTATGAGTCAATGGTTGACCCGTAGTCAAAGGAGACATTTTTTAGCTCTTAAGTTATGGGCATTTTGGACATTTTCCCTTTTACCCAACTTGAAACCCACGTCTTATAACCTCTCTAGGTTATCCTTGGCCCTCATAAACACACCAAATAGACTCTCAAAC
Organism: Capsicum annuum; assembly: GCF_002878395.1. Taxonomy (NCBI): domain Eukaryota; kingdom Viridiplantae; phylum Streptophyta; class Magnoliopsida; order Solanales; family Solanaceae; genus Capsicum; species Capsicum annuum. The sequence continues at coordinate 41,378,314 of NC_061117.1, forward strand.
ACTCTTAAATCCTCAAGGTTAGGAATACTTATGGTTTTCAAGAGATTAATCAATTGAGGCTTCCAAGGGTGATTTCTCTCCGTACTTCTTAGTGTTTAAGGCATGTTACTCTTTCCTCATTGTCAATTTTGTAAAAACACGTGATTTAAAGTATTATTCATAGAATATTGATGTTGGATTTTGAACTATAGGTTGAGGGTTTTGAATATAAATTGTTTAAATGCTTCTTCCATGATAATTATGAAACTATTGTGTTTAAATTGATAGTTTATGAATGCATTGGGTTCATGGGAATGGTGGATGGAAAAAGGGGTAAAAGGGAATCCCCAAATTGATTTTTTTGGTATGGAAATTGGTAATAAACTCAACCCACTTGCATAATTGACTTTGATTTATGCATTACCACTTGGCTTGACTTGTTTCTTTAAACTAATGCATGGTATAAATGGTTAAATGGTTAAGGATAGTTTTAAAAAAATCTTAAGGGCTACAAGGGAAACCCTTAAGTGAATGATTTTTAAAAACCTTGTGGGGTACATGGGAATCTCCCAAGTTATTTATTTATTAAGTCTGTGGGGTACACGAGAATCCCCTAAGTCTTAGCTTAATAATATTGCTTGCAAGCTATATTTGGTATAATGATACCACTTAATAATGCCTTAATAATTGGCTCCTGTATGGGTGGTTTGGTTATGTGTTAAATATTTTATTTGGGCCATAATAGGGGTTGTGAAGCTAGCTATGAAGGTGTAAGTCTGAAAGACGAATATTGGACACTCATGTTTGCTGACATGAAGGTTAGTCTTGATGACCACCTTGTTGTGGGGTAAAAGTGAATCCCCTAAGTCTATACATATATTTATGTATCATGGAGGGCGAAGGGTACAAAAAAATCCCCAACCATTTATGATATCTCCAGTTCGAGTGGCCAATACGCATTAGGGCCTGTATAGGGGGTACACTAGACCCATATAGCCCATTGGTGGACTTATTATGGCAAAGCTACACAACTTTGATTAAGGATTTGAAATTCATGCTAAACCTTATTCCCTATCCCGACATAGTATATATGTATTTACATATGGTTATGTGCACTGGTTTGACTTGGTTTGGGATTGATGGCATTACTTTATATTTATCCCTGAGTTACATGATAGCATTCACTCCACTAACCATCTTCTAACACTGTATCCCCACGCGATGTAGGACCCGACCATTCTTCCACTCCTCCTATTCAGTGACGAGGTAATTCAGGGACAACTTTTGAGTTAAACTGAAGTGGTGAGCTTTCATACTTTACAAAAGCCTATTTTATGCTATGGGTTTCTTTATGTATTTACTATTTCTTTGGTCTTGGTTTTGGCTATGGTTGGGGGCATGTCCCGATTGAATATTCTTTTATTTTAATTAGAGGCTTTATCAGACTACTGTGGGCATGAGCGGTGTTGGTATAGGTGTTGGCATTAGCATTGGTGTTGGTGTTGGTTGGATGTTTGGTTGTTAATAGATGGTTTTTGTTATAGACTTATATAATATTTTAAAATTGCTATTCTCTTATCTTGTTATATGTTCAGAATTTATCCCATATGGGGTGTAAGAAGGGCAATGATTTAGGTATTCGAGGTGGTCATCGATCCTGGTTGGACCTAAGATACCCGACGCAGCCAATCCCGAGTTCGGGTCATGTTAAAAAAGGATTTATTATCGTGTTGTGCCCATGCGGCGGCTTATATAATGATGTTATTTGATGGTCTTGGTATACTATTTACTATGTGTGATCGTGTGGGGTCCTATATGATATTGATGGCCTTTTATACATAAAATTAGTTGTGTATTGATTGATGAAAAAACCTAATATGGTATCAGTGGTGTATTTTTTATATGTTTCATAATGTTGGCATATAATTTATGTTGAAATTCATGGAAGGTTGGAAATATTGAGTAGATTGTTGTCTCACTTGGTTGGTAAATTGGTTGGACATGAAAATACTCATTCTAGTTGGTTGTGAACATTACATCCTCATATCATATACATTCATGAAACATTTGTAGCACCGTCAAAATACTGGAAATACTTGAAACACTGCCTTTTTCTGATAGAAAATGTCATATCTTTAAAACCCTCAATCGAAGGATGTGCCAAATAGGAGACATGGATATGGATTGGATATGGTTGAAGAACCCTCCATGGTCCTACATCAAGAAGCTTTAGCTTTGTAGGTGCATACAGAGGTTGTGCGACAACCTCATGCATCACATCATCATTATCATCTTCATTGCATTTGTGTTACATTGTGCCTTTATTTATGTTGTATTATCTCTCTTGATGTATACTTGTCTATGTGTAGTCCCTTCCTAGTACTTGAATGTGTGATATTGGTTTACTTGTATTGCTTCCTTGTATTTGCTATGATGTATATGAATATTATAGAACTATTAGTGAAAATGGTGTGGGCTACTATTATGGGACATTTTTTAATTGCATGTGACATGCCCTTAGTATTTATTTTATTCTTTTATTTCTAGTTTATTCAGTCATCCTATAATACCTACTGAGTACAAGTGGGTCATACTTACCCCTACTACACCTTTTTGGTGCATATCCTAGTTCGAGTGCGCTTCATAGTGGTTGATTCAGGCTACCTTTAGAGTTATTCGAGGTAGCGGTTGGATTCTTACTTCTAGAGTTGACTACTACCTTTATTTATTTAGAATATATTTTTATTCGTATTTAGAGACAAAGTATTCCTGTTTTAGATATCTTATGTATTTATATCGAGTTGTACTAGTGATATTCTTAAATTATGACACCAAATTTTGGGATTATGGTATTGTTGGTTATGTCTTTCTGCTTTACAATATTATGTGGTTTGACTTCATTCTAGAAGGATTACTTGGGTTATTGCTATTATTTTCCCTTTTATATCAGTTTGTGTGATAGACTTATTTGTTAAGGTTCGCCGTGACAAGTACCATCATTGTAACATCTAAAAAATTTTGAGCATTTTGTTTTTGGCCTTTTCGTGTTCGAAACATTAATTTTTGATATAAATTATGTTTAGGCATATGAATGGGGTGTCTCAGGCGAGTCTCAAAATTTTTTGAATGGGGTTTGGGGTAGTTTTGGACCAAAGGTAGTGAGCCTCCAGAATATCCCCATGTCATAGAGGATAATCTTCGCGATAAGGTACATGACACAGAGGATAATCTTTGTGATAGGGCCCATGGCACGGAGGTTAGCCTCCGCGATAAGGTTCGTGCCATGCCCCTAAGTAAAATTAGTGTAGTTTTGTTTTATTTACTTGGGATGAGGGGTATTGGGATCATTTCACCTATGTACGATCCTTAAGCATTATCTAGCCTACTCCATTCAATTTTAAGATATTAAAAATTCCCAATTCCACTCTCAAACTCAAAACCCTAAAAAAGCATAAGTATGTACGTTCATCTTTTGGGTACCAAGCTCCAAATTACTTTTCAATTCTTGTATGTTAAGGTATGTACCTATTTCGCTATACTTGTATTTTATTAATGGCATAAAAATTGGATTATTATTCATGGTTTTGATGTTGGGTTTTGAACTATGGGTTGAGGGTTTTGGATATATATTTTTTAAATGTTTTTCCATGGTTTCTATTGATTTTTGATGCATGAATTGTTGTTTTGTACACTCATTGGGTATATGAGATTGGTGAATGAATTTAGGGGTACATTGGATTCCCTAAATAATTGGTTTTGGTATGGAAATTGATAATAACCCCGACCCACTTGCATAGTTGGTTTTGGTACCTGAATTATCATTTAGTTTGGCTATTCTCTTTGAAACTAATGCACTGCATAAATGGAAAAATAATTTAGGATGGTTTTGAAAACATTGTGAGGTATGATGGAATCCCCTAAGTTTATTTTAATAATGATGTCTGGGATACAAGGATTTCCTAAGGTAATTGCTTGATGACAGTTGCTTGCAAGATGTAGTCGATATGATGAGACCACTCAATGATCCCTTAATGGTTGACTCCTTAATGTAATGGTTGGGTTATGTGTAAAATATTTTAATATGGGCTTAAAAGGGGTTGTGTAGAAAATTCGTGAAGGTGGATGTCACGGGGGGACTGATACTGGAAACTCACATTTGCCGATGTGAGGGTTGATCTTGATGACTGAGTGCATGTCACACTTGATATATTTTGGGATGGCTAATTGCTTTGATGGCTTTAGATTTTTCTCAGGTTTTCATATGGTTAACACGTACTGGGCCCTTTCAGTAGGGGGAGCTGAACTCATATAGCTCGTCAGTGCCAGTTTAGGACGGTCAAGATACACAGTCCAAGATAAGGTTTTTAATGTTCATGATAAGACCTGTTCCCTTTTCTGACATGTGATATATATATACATATATATATATATGTATTATTTATGATGTTGTGCACTGGTTTTAATGGTTTCGATATTATGGATCATGGAATTATTTTATCCTTTATCCATGAGATATATGCTAGCACTCCAACTGCTAACCATCTTCATATGCTGTATCTCATGTGATGCAGGAACTGGCCATACTTCTACTCCTTCTGCACAGTGTCTTGGTGATCAGGGCAGAACTCATAAATCAGACTGAAGTGGTGAGCTTCCATCTTTTGAAAGACCATATTTCATGCATTGGGTTTCCATATGTATTTACTTTTTCTTTTGGATTTATTTTTACTATGGTCGGGGGCATGTCCTAACCAAACTATCTTTGGTTTTGGTTAGATACTTTATTGGACATTAATGTGGAAATGGATATTATTGGTGGTGGTTGTTGGATATTGATCTTTCATAGATTCTTTGAGCTTCCTTATCATATATTATTTTGTGTTGGAATTCTTGTGCTGCTAGGTGTACTTGGTTCTATTAGATTAGGCTAAGGGGGTGGTCTCTGATCCTCTGTGTACTTAAGATGACTATTATGGATAGGCCCTAGTTCGAGTCATGAGAAAGTTGGTATCAGAGTCTAGGTTCATGATCAATTAGGTATCCACAAAGCTGTGTCATGTTGAGTCTCTTTTATGGGTGTGTAGTGCACCCCACTTATAAGGGAGAGGCTACGAGGCATTCAGGAATATTTCCCTTCCTTGTTGTCTTATTTTCAGGTTATAGAGTCTAAGATCTTAGATTCCTCTAACTCTCATTTATTCTCTTTCAGATCATGCCTCCTAGATGATCTAAAGCTTATGAAAACTCATCTATCTTACCTAAGGACAATGTGGAAGGATCTCATCCTATTTATAGGGTGCAGAGTCGGTCAAGGGTCACTACTTCTAATTACCCCCTTGGAGTTCCACCTATCTCCACTGATCCTTCTCGTACTGGTGGCACTCGTACTCAATCACCTAAGAGGGATATTACTAATGCTGAGTTTCACCAATCCATTCATCTGTTGACCTAATTGGTGATATCTCAATCATATCAAATGAGTTCTGCTAGTATTGCTAGAAGTTTATCTGAGGCCACTAGAGTTGGAAAAATTATGAGGTTGAGCCCTTCAATTTTCACTGGTACTAAGGTTGAGGAGGATCCTTAAGGTTTTATAGATGAGATGAAGAAGATCTTTTGGTTTATACATGTTACTGATGTAGAGGGTGTGGAATTCACTTCTTATCAACTGAAGGATATGGCGTACCAATGACATGAAGAGTGGGATTAGTTTAGGGATGATGATGTGGAGGTGGCATTATGGGATGACTTTTCTAGTGCCTTTTTGGATCGCTTCTTTCCTTAGGAGTCGAGGGAGGCTAAAGTTGAAAAGTTTGTGAATTTGAAGCAAGGCAAGATGACTGTGAAGGAATATGCTTTGAAATTCCACCAGTTGTTGCGATATGCTCTTGAGCTAGTTTCTAGCTTGAGGGCTAGAGTGAGGAAATTCATTTTTAGTTTGTCTCGTGGAATGATTTTACAGAGTAACGCTACCTTGTTAAACAAGGATATGGATATTTCTCGACTGATAGTGTATATACAATGGGTTAAAGAAAAAAAGAAGAAGTAAATAGAGGTGGAAAAGAGACAGAGTAAGAAGTTTTAGTATTTGGATCAGGATAGAGATTAGCAATAGTGGCAAAAAGTAGTCTAAGAAGAAGTGGGGAAACTCTGCTTCCTATTTGACGGCTAGTGCACCTTATCCGAAGCTGTCCGGAGATCATCAGTTTTAGAATGGTGATGGTTCTAGGGCACAGGGTTCTTAATCTCAGGTAAATAGGGCCTAGTCAGCTCCATCATATTCTCCTTGCAAACTTTGTGGTTGGTTGCATAGTGGTTTCTGTGATGAGCGAAGGAACCAGTGTTTTAATTATGGCCAGCCAGGACATATGCCGAATGATTTCCCAGGGGGCAAGGTCTCTAGGTGGGCTAATAAGGATTCGGTTGCCATGTCATCAGCTCCTGCACCAAGGGGTGCCACATCTAGTATCAACATTGGTCAAAATTGCCTATACGCTTTTTCTACTCGTCATGAGTTCGAGGCATCTCCTAATGATATCATTGATATGTTAAAACTCTTCTCTCATGACGTGTACTATTTACTTGATCCAGGGTCTACACTTTCGTATGTGACCCTATTTCTGGCTATGTATTTTCATTTCGGTCCCAAGTGAATTTCATACCTCTTTTTATTTCTACCCTGGTGAGTGACTCGGTGGTTGCTATGAGGGTTTATAGGGGTTGTGTGGTATCTGCTTGTTGTAGGAAAACTTTGGTGGATTTGATTAAATTAGACATGCTAGATTTTGATGCCATCTTAGGGATGGATTGGTTGCATTAGTGCTATGTCTCTTTAGACTGTTGGACCAACAAGGTTATTTTTAAAATCCCTACTAAGAAGGTCATTGAGTGGGAAGGGAGTTCTCTAGCATCTAAGGGAAGGTTCATATCATATTTTAGAGCCCAAAAATTAATTTCCAAGAGGTTTCTTTATCATTTGGTCCGGTTTAGAGATTCTAACTCAGAGGGTCCTTCTCTGCAATTCATTCCGATGGTTAGTGAATTTTCTGAGGTTTTCACAGATGATCTCCCAAGAGTCCCTCTTGATAGAAAAATTATGTTTTGGATCAATCTTCTTTCGGACACTTGTCCTATCTCTATTCATCCTTATAGAATAGCTTCGGTTGAGTTGAAAGAACTTAAGGAAAAGTTGAAAGATATTCTTAACATGGGTTTTATCAGCCCTAGTGTGTCTCCGTGGGGTGCTCCCATTTTTTTTTGTGCGTAAGAAGGATGGTTTTCTTTGGATGTGTATTGATTACCGCCAGTTGAATAAGGCGACAGTGAAGAATAAGTACCCTCTTTCTAGGATTGATGAATTGTTTGACAAACTTCAAGGTGCTAAGTATTTCTTTAAGATTGACCTTTAGTCCGGTTATCATTATTTAAAGATTATGGAGGAGGATATCCCTAAGACTACATTTAGTACACGGTGTCGACATTTTGAGTTCTTGGTCATGTCTTTGGGTTGACCAATGCCTCAATGACATTTATGGATCTCATGAATTGTGTATTACATCAATTTTTGGATTTGTTCATGATTGTGTTTATAGATGATATTTTGGTATATTCAAAGAGTGAGGTGGATCATGCCAGTTACCTCCTATCGTGTTGTAGACCCTAAAAGATCAGCGATTGTATGCAAATTTTTTGAAGTGTAATTTTTGGTTGAATATTGTTACTTTTTTGGGTCATGTTATTTCTAGTGAAGGGATCAGGTAGATCCAGATAAAGTTGCGGTGGTTAAGAAGTGGCCTAGACCCACGACTCCAATCAATATTCGAAGTTTCTTGGGTTTAGCTGGTGATTATAGGAGGTTTGTGGAAAGCTTCTCATCGATTACCTTACATTTGGCTAATATGACGAGAAGAAGGTGAAGTTTCTATGGTCCGATTCTTTTAAGGGGAGTTTTAAGATGCTGAAAGATAAATTGAGTTCTGCTCTAATTTTGACCCTTCCCAAGGGTACTGATGGCTTCATGGTTATTGCGATGTGTCCCCTTAGGGACTTGGTTATGTGTTAATGCAGCATGGCAAGGTGGTAGCATATGTTTCTAGACAGTTGAAATTTTATGAGAGGAGTTATCCGACTCATGATTTGGAGTTGCTGGTGTGGTGCTCGTATTGAAGATTTGCTGTCATTATCTATATGGGGTCCATGTTGATATTTATTTATATCATAAGAGCCTACAATGCGTATTCACGTAGAAGGAGTTGAATCTCAGTCAAAAGAGATAACTTGAGTTGCTCAAGGACTATGACATAAGTCTTAACTATCACCTAGGTAAGGCTACCGTGGTTGCTGATGCTCTTAGTAGGTTATCTATGGGGATTTTATCCCATGTGGATGAAGATAAGCGGGACTTGGTGAAGATATTCATTGTTTAACTAGTTTTAGAGTTTGTCTCTTAGATTCTGAGGATGGTGTTGTGTTTGTGCAAGAGGTAGCAAAGTCATCTCTTGGCACTGAGGTGAGGAGAAATAGGTGTTGGATCCTACCTTGATGCAAATCAAGGATTATGTTAATAAGCATAAGGTGATGGATTTTGAGATTGGTGGTGATGGTATCTTGAGGTACCAAAGGAGGTTGTGTGTTCCTGATGTGGATGAGTTGTGAGGTAGAATTTTGGCCAAAGCTCATGAATCACGTTATTTGGTTCTTCCTGGTTTGATGAAGAATTATCATGACCTTAAGGGGATTTATTAGTGGAATAACATGAAGAGAGATGTGGCTAATCTTTTAGCTAAGTGCATGGTGTGTCAACAAGTAAAGGTGGAACACTTGATGCCTGGTAAGTTGTCTCAAGAAATTGAGTTGCCTGTGTGGAAGTGGGAAGTGATTAATATAGATTGTTTTACCGATCTTCCGTGGTCTCAAAACCTATTTGATTCTATTTGGGTCATCGTGGATAGGATGACTAAGTCTGCTCACTTCTTGCTGGTGAGGACTAACTATTTTGCTAGGACTATCCAAGGTTGTTTATTCAGGAGATTGTAAAATTCCATGGTGATCCAGTTCCCATCATTTTAGATCATGGTACTTAGTTCTCATCTTATTTTTGGTAGTTGTTATAGTGAGGTTTGCGGATAAGGTAAACCTTATCACTACTTTCTACCAACAGATAGATGGATAACCGGAAAAGACCATCCACACCTTGGAGGATATGCATTGAGCTTGCATAATTGACTTTAGTGGTAGTTGGGTTGACCATTTGCCTCTTGTAGAGTTCACATAAAATAACAACTATCACTCTAGCATTGGTATGGTCCCATTTGAGGTGTTGTAAGGTAGAAGGTGTAGATCTGTTTTTGGGTGGTTTGAAGTTAGTGAGGCAAGGTTGTTCGATCCTGATTTTGTTCATTAAGCTAGAGAGAAGGTGAAGGTGATTTGGGATAGGCTTAGGACTTCCCAAAGTTGCCAAAATTCCTATGCGGACGTAAGGCAAAGAGAGTTAAAGTTCGATGTAGGTGATTGGATGTTCTTGAAGGTGTCTCCCATGAAGGGAGTGATGCAATTTGGAAAGAAGGGGAAACTCAGTCCATATTATGTTATCCACTATTTGATTTTACAGAGAGTAGGGAATGTTGCTTTATGAGCTAGAATTTCCTACAAGTTTGGGTTCTATTCACCCTGTGTTTCATGTGTCTATGTTGAAGAAGTGCATGGGTAATTCTTCCCTGGTGGTGCCTATTGAGAGTGTTGGTATTTTAGATTCTCTGCCATATGTAGAGGTCTTGGTGGAGATCTTGGATAGACAAGTTCTTAGATTGAGGAGTAAAGATGTAGCTTCAGTGAAGGTCCTTTGGAGGAACCATAAGGTGGAGGAAGCCACTTGGGAAACAAAAGAAGATATGAAGGCTAAGTACCCACTTTTGTTCCATATGTCTGGCGGAGGAACTTAAGGTATGAATTTTGTTTTCCTTGTTATTATCCGGGTTTATCATTTGATTTTGGTGTAATATTGCTATTCTCGTGCAAAAAGTATCTTAGCTCATATTTCGAGGACGAATGATCCTAAGGAGGGGATAATGTAACACCCTCAAAATTTTGAGTATTTTATTTTTGGCCTTCCCGTGTTCAAAATATTGATTTTGGACTTAAATTGTGTTTAGGCATGTGAATAGGGTGTCTTGGAGAGTAAGAATTTTTGGATGGGGTATGGGGTGGTCTTGGATCATGGAGGCAGTGAGCCTTCGCGATATCCCCTTGTCATGAAGCATAATCTCTGCAATACTGTAGTGCCTCGGAAGCACCCCCTGGATGTCACAAAGTGCTTAGGACTATGACTAGCCCCAACCTAACCCATGATATCTTTTTGACTTAGAACTCACATGAAAAGTGAAATAGCAAATGTAGAAACTGAAGGTAAAAAATTTCATATCTTAATTTAAGTCTTTAAATTCGAAAATCTTAAACCAATTCCTTGAACTTAGAATATATACAGACTGACAAGCCTCTACTGCTAATTAGAGAGTAACTGGGACAGACCCCAGCTGACTTAAACTTTAAACGAAAATTAAAGATCTAAAATGACTTTCAACACTGAACAGGAGTCTGCTAAACTGGATCCTCAGGCTATGAAGACTCACCAAAAGTCGGAATACAGGTGATAATGCCCGTAGTCAACCGTGCTGCTGAAAACGAGCACCCGAACCTATACATTATGAGTCAATATAGCATATAGACATATATATAGGTTAGTACTTCTGGAATGTACTGAGTATGTAGGGGTGAATACATAAATAAACAAGAACTGAATATATATATGTGTGTACACTTTCAAATGATGCATGCTAAGTGTAAATGACTCACCTCAAACTTGAGTAAAGCTAAAGACTGCAAAATCATAAAACATGGATAATGAAACATATCAAATAACATAGTGAGCCATAACACTTAGTTTCTGAAATCTTTACTTTTATTTTTTCTTATAGGAGATTCTTCTAACGGACATAAAACATGTGAGCTATCATGGAGTACAATGTCTTACCCACGTTGGGGAGAGCTATTCTACCCTTGGCATCAAAAGAGACCCTTAACTTAAGTGATCACTATACTTCATCCATATTGGAAAAAAGCTTAACCTACAGTAGCTCGTAGTTTCTTGGAATTTTTGATAAGCTCATCCGCATTCCCTTCTCGGTGCTAAATACTATTTCCAGAATATATGTATGCCCATACATAAGAAATCCACCTTAAAATAGCACTCGGGTTAGTATACCGAAAACTAGTCGTGCTTTCTTTACTTTAAATCATAAACAAGATGAACACTTGTGTATTTCATGTCTTATCTTTAGATCAAAAGATCAGGCTTTCTTGAGTCATGCTATATTGCATATGAATGGAACTTCAAAGCTTAAACTTTCTTGTAAACTTAATGCTTCTTTTTAAATGTTTAAACTCTTACTTTCTTTAATAACACTTATAACAAACTATCAGGCTCAATACCCATATAGAAATCTTTCATCAAATCCAAATCAAAGTAATGAAATTCAAATTACAATACCAATCTTAAGTTCAAAACATGAATGGATGTAACTTTTATGCACCTTTAACATTCAAATCACAAAATAAGGGTAGACATCAATACACGAGAATTTGAGGGATGAACCCTGATATAAGACATGTAAATTCAATCTTAAGACCATGCTCTTTGGGTACAAGGATGGACGAATTAACATTGTTCAAACCCCACATATCTAGAATTGTGTGACTTGTGAACTTTGAGGCTTGAGAGATGACTTGGTGAGAGAAACCCTAATCTTTAGTTCTTAAAGATAGGAGGAGAAAAAATGTTGATAATTGATTGAAGGATAGAGGAAAATAATACCTCTCTGGGGTTATAGGTCGTGGGTTGGGAGTTAGAAGAGGCGAAAAGACCAAGAGACCCTTTAACTTAACATAGCAGAAAATTGACCGCTAGTCGTCACGAGTCCACCGTAAGAATTGTATGGTGAGGATACGAGTTTGGCTCATGAGTCGTAAACTCGGTATGGACAAGATGGTATACACTGGTCAACATACGAGTCTAAAATTATGACTCATTGTCACGACCCATATGGGGGCCCTGGCCGTGACGAGTATTCTGAACCATGAGGCCCGAAGCACCCCTATCTGTCTGGTAATCATGCACATAATTCATATGATAAAAGAAATGCGGAAGATACACTATATAACGGAAACATGATCAAGAATCATATGAAAACAATGATGGGGAATAATTTCCCACAATCTCAATCAACATCTGTATAACGTCTGTGAAATCTCTACTACATGACTAAAATAAATGTGTATCTGAAAACTGGGACAAGGCCCCCAGTAGACCCAAAACTAATAAGTCATAAATTAAACTGCACACATCAGGCCTTCCAAAATATAGAAGGCTCACCACTTGATTCAGTGATCTATCGGAAGGGATCTACTGGTTGTCTGGACCCCTAGACTGTGCCTCTAAACCTGGGAGTGGAGGGGGTCAATACAAAAGTACTGGTATGCATAGAAATCAAAACAGAAATATAATATTTTTACACAATATAGGAGAGATCCATTATAAAGCAGTTTCATATCAAATTATTTGAAAACACATTGGCATAATGTAAAAGTTTTCAATACCAATGTAATGAGATTAAGCTAGGTGGAATACCCTACAAATGTAATTCCACGACTATGTGTAATCCGCCTCTGGTGCTCGGCGGCCAAGCGTACAATCCAAGTAGACACCAGGAGTTGGAGCCGGTATACCCCCCATGTGAGTACACCACAGAGAATCCCCCCATGTGAGATGTCCTAATTATTTTATTATCCTTCCATGTAGGATACAATATCATATGACCTACATTGTCAACTACGGACACTCAAACACCTTCTTTGGGCATCCACCTTTCTCATGAAAATCAATGCATTCAAACTTTGTTCAAATCAATCACATGTCATACTCTGTAGGGTATCGTCATACCCGACTTGCAAGTCATCAGTATCATATTATTCTCTTCATTCAATCATCATATGCAACATATTTCAACATGAACAAAACAACCCTCTCTTTGAAAGTCAAAAACTATATCCAAATCATGACATTTTAAAGACATTTCATGACATGCATTTCAAGATGATTTCAAATGATTCATATCATGTGAAAACTTAAAACAATATCATATGAAGAGAGGGGTTCCGTGTAAATCATGGTCTCAATTTATCATCATTATGAAACACATGTATATCCATATATAATATATCAAATCACATTGGAATTAGGCCTAAAGACCAAATCAATATCATAAAACATTTAAAACATAATCATATTCGTAATTTCAAAACCCCCATTTTGAAAACATGAATTTTTAAAGCCCATGAGATTTTTGAGATAACCCTACGTACCTCTATATGCGAATATGATAGGTGCTTCTTGAAGCCTACGTTGCGGAGATTCCAAATCTTCAATTTGTTTTGAAAACCCATGGTTGAATCTTGAACTACTTGGGTTTTTATTTTAAATCCTAGAGAGAGTTCTTGCACAATTTTGATGAATGAAGGTGTATTTCGGGATCTTTGGGAACTGAATTCTGTGTTTAGGGCTAAGTAAGTGTGGAAAATGACCATTTTTCCCAAAAACGGAATTTTTAAGCCACCTGAAACCTTTACATAGGCGCTGCCTATGCTATCACCTATGTTTACATAGGCGCCGCCTATGCTATCGCCTATGTTTACATAGGCGCCGCCTACTACTTTGAAAGGCCATAACTTCTTGCTCAGGTGTCGGGTTTTAGCAAAATTGGTATCGTTGGAAAGATAACTCAAAGACCTATCAGTTGACACATAGTAGGCTCTCTAATTTGACATATACAAAGATTTATGGTCTATAGAAGATGACACAAATTATAACGTACACTAAAACTTAATCGATCGAAATAGTTTCAACTCGTCCTTGAGTTGAATGACTTCTATGGTCTAAATTCAAGCTTGAATGGATTCACATACTACACAAATAATTAACATGCCATATTGGCATAGGATTTATGGCTTCGGAATTATCAACGCATCGGAATCATGGTCTATATTGTAGCCTGAAATGCGGGGCATTACATTATCTCCCCCTTGGGATCATTCGTCCTCGAATGATGGGTAGGAGTATATTGAAGCTTAGGGGTATGTAATAACGCGGACACGACATGTCCTCTAATAAAGAATACACTGATCTAAAATATGACCATATAGATGGAACTACTAATGTTCTAAATTCTTATACCAGACATGCATATCTGATGCATGGAATACACGACTGAAGCTACTCATAAGCTGAATTCTCATAATGAACATGCATACCTGATGCATGGATTTGTTACTGAGTTGTTCTCATGAACGCAGAACTGAATACACTGTTAAGCTAAACTTTTTCTATTAGACATACATTTCTAATACATGCATATCTGACTGAACTGACATATGAACATATGACTGAATACACAATGATAACTGGTGCGGAGCTTGTAATAAAAATCTATGCATGCAGCTAAATGGGGTATCTCCCCCTTGGGACCCTATGTCCCTCTATGAATGCTCAATTCACTAAGATACTCAGAAAACTGTGGCGATGCACAGGGCACCTATGAATTGAATCATAATTGAACATCTGGAATCTGAATTTAATGCATGATGCATGAACTGGGCTATACTCGTAACTACTAGTATACTCTATCTTGGAATAATAGCATGAATAAGTGCAAAGACGAGAAAACAAGTCATTCGAATCTGACTGCTAAACTGACTTATTGGTCATATAGACTAAATTATACTACACCCTCATGCTTAACTGGAGTATCTCTTCAGCACAATTCTCAAAATAAATTCTAGCGGTAGTAGGGAGCCATGAATCTTGGGTATGGATTACACAAGACATCCAACTGAGGAAATCACAATATTTACTCTACTATGCAATCTGGAATATAGGCATATAACTTCTAAATTAGGATAGAATTTTCAGACCTTTGGCAATACAACTTCTTACTTTCAGGCTTAGTGCACTTCCCGAATATCCCTTAACTATACTATTCCCTATAAATATCATATTCATTCAAATCAAAGCATTGACAAATCTTTCTACTAATGTCAAAAATAACTTAATACCTTCGCCATGATCAAGCCTAACTCTAAGTCACAAAAAAAAATACAACATGCCAGACCTCGCTATTATTCTAAACCATATGATGCAATCTTCTATATCTCCCTTAAAGATCACATCCTAAGTATAACATGCCTTACCACTTCAATGACTACTTTGAACTCATAATATAAAGTCGCTAATGCATATTGCGACCTTCCACTACAATCCTAAAACGTCATTCAAGCCTAATTTATAACCACATGTTAACTCCAAGGCAATCACCCATAAATACATACTTCACATAGTTTCTAAGCTATTATCAATATAACTCCCACGCGCTATCCTAAAAATATACACACACCAACTTTTCCACTAACCATCACATGTATCAGAAACTTGGCCCCAACTCTTATTTCATACTTATGGCCTTATCTAAGCAAGCATACTATGATCTTCCATCAACAAGAACATTTACATCGTCACCACTATCATTGTATAGGGAGGGTCACTAAAAGGTTAAAACATAAGATCCTGAAGCATGAAAAAATTTTTATACGGGACTGAGCACACTATAAAGAGTGATTACATGCGTCATGAGTTGCATGACCTCAACTAGAGTTCATAACATAAGGAATGTGATTCCGACTACTTGAATGAACTAGAACTCATTATCTCGAAATTAGAAGAGTACGTGACTCTCTATCATATATAGGAATCATGAACTATGATCACAGAACTGGATCGTAAGGCATGAGTAAGCACCCGAATAACTAAAAAAAAATACTGAGGTAGGAATGGGTTGAGATTCACCCTCACTTTCTGATGTTCTAAATCATACTGCATCACTACTAGAATCTGAGAGCCGTACTAGGTCATTCGTTCTATCATCCCCCCCTCAGCTTCACGTCATCATCTAGAGTTTGGGAGATCCTATACCAGATTCTAACCGAACTACACTTACTACACTCTAGGGTCTGAAAAAAATGACAATGCATGCATATCATAGAACTTAACCCGAATGACTACCTTATGGGATACATTAGTTTGCACACTTATTTCTATCGGTTCAACCTTCAAAAATAAAACTTAGATTCTAACACTTAACATGGATATCACCAAGCCTTTGATGAACCAAACCACTTTCGACATAGCGTACTAATATCGTGACTCCCAACTTATGCCTTATTACTATGAGAATCAAGATTATATAAAAGGATCAACACTATCAATCAAAACTCTTTAAACTAACTATTTAGAACCCATATAATATCTACTAGTCTTTCCCCATCTAGCAACTCAACGGTACTACTAGCCACACACAATATGTAATGGCCTTAGAAAAAATGCTGCAACCTCATGTCACCTTAGGCATACTTCTACATCACACATACAATATCATACATCACTACGAATTAAATAAACTTAATCTATTGCATGCACTGTTCAAGCCTATTTGATTACTTCTATAACACTAGTATTCATTAACCAAGAAATCTTCACATCCGCCTTCATGGACATCAACTATTCAAACTTAATATCTAGTGCTATGCATGATTTACAACCCAACCTTACATAAAATTTTCACTTGGAAACTATAAATAAACATCACGAAACACTAGTGTACTAGAACTTCATAACCACAATAATCGATCATGACCTAACAGTTTCCCCTTATCATAATCCATTAGTATGTACTATTTCAGCACCTCAAGCCTACCAACTTAATCCCACAAAACATGCATCATCAAACTCTTGGCACTATTTACCACCACACCATTTAAATTCAAGCCTATAGTTTAGTATCAATCATCTACCTCCAATGAAGAATGCAACATAATATAAATATACTAATCCATCAAATTGGGACATTCTACCCAAATATCTCAACAATCTACAACATACCTTCTCACAAGTAGCACTAGTTTACAACTATCAATAAAAAGAGGGTCAAGGGGGTTAAAGCCTCATAATAGACATGGTCAACCTTATCCTTATATTATAACCCTGTACAATCGTATCTACTTATACTGCTTTCTCACATCACAATTACTTACCTAAGCGTACATTTACACTACCTTCAAAGTCTACAACAACCATGAGTATATACTTATAACCTACTGGCTAATCTGGCCATTTTCATACTTCAAGTAAGGACAATTCACCTCGCCTAATAACTCCTTCTCTATCTTCTACTAATAAAATAACATACAAGGATGAATCATCTCTTTACCGGCCCAATCTTATGCAACCAGATTCAGTTATACATATATTAAACCTACACAAGAACAACAAGTTGGACAATAAGTTGCTAGTGAATTGAAATAGGCCTCACACAGCTTCACTAGACTTTGATTTTGTATTTTGAATAAGAAAGTGGGATGAATGACAAGTCAACTATGCTAGTGAATCGAAAGAGCCCCACACGGCTTCACTGGACTTTATTTTTTTCAACAACACTTTGATGACAATATTTCATGAGATAGAGATTTAATACACAATATTCAATGAACTAAGAATACACATCTTACTCTATAGAAATAAAATCGGAGTCAAACACTTCCTTCATGGACTACCATACTGTCCAAATATGCTGCTAGCTACCAAATTAGTTTATCACTATAAAGGGGTAAATCATCCTCACTCTGACTTCTAACTTTATGACTTCACATCACCAACTTCTTAGTCTAATTTTATTACCAATAGGTCATGACAGCAACACTTTAACACACACTACTATTTGGGTGGAAATACATTTCCAACATTCTTCTACATTATATTTCCTCTGAAGCATGACACTGGAAACATAAGTTCTGAAAAGAACTGAATACGCTTAATACTGCAGGCTGAAAAGCATGATTTTATCAAAATCAAGGTTCACACTAGAACCAACATACTTTGAAGTACTAACGGACTCTTCTCAAGTCCTTGCAAAAATCTTATATGATTCGATCAGAACGAGCTATACCATTTAGACTCTAAACTTCTATACTTGAATCGGCCCAATGATGAGACATGTCTGAGAATGTCCGAGTAAGGAAAAAATTGGGATGACTGTTACTTTTGTATGGGTGACACCATAGCACAAATTTGAGTATGAAAGAGAGAACATTCTGACTCTATTACACGAACTAGAACATGAAGAAAGAGAGACATTCCTAAACGCCTAGTAGCCTCCTGCTTATAAGTGTGGCGCACTACATACCCATAAACAAGACTCTACTCGAACTGATTTCGCAGACACTCTGTGACTATTAACCATGCTCTAATACCAAGTTTGTCACTGTCACGCCCCAAATCCTATAAGGCGGACTAGCACCCGTTGCCGGTAAGGCTCGGGAGAACCAACCTGTAGCAATATATTACCTATGAACATTATAAGTTCCTTTCATACTAAACATGCCCTCAAAAGATAAATAGGACTAGCA
>NC_061117.1:41399856-41400968 GCF_002878395.1 Capsicum annuum
CATTTTATGTGAACATTACTAGTACATGTAAAATGTGGGGTGTTACAGTCACGACCCAAATAGGGGCCTTGTTCGTGACGAGTAATTTGAACCATGAGGCCCGAAATACCCCTATCTGTCTGGTAATTATGCACACAATTCATATGATAAAAGAAATGCGGAAGATACACTATATAACAAAAACATGGTCAAGAATCATATAAAAACAATAATGGGGAATAATGTCCCACAATCTCAATCAACATCTCTATAACGTCTGCGAAATCTCTACTACATGACTAAAATAAATGTCTATCTGAAAACTAGGATAAGACCCCCAGTAGACCCAAAATTAATAAATGATAAATTAAACTACAGACATCAGGCCTTTCGAAATATAGAAGGCTCACCACTTGATTCTGCGATCTGTCGGAAGGAATCTACTGGTTGTCTGGACCCTTAGACTGTGCCTCCAAACTTGAAAGGGGAGGGGGGTCAATCCAAAAGTACTGGTACGCAGAGAAATCAAAACAGAAATATAATATTTTTACACAATATAGGTGAGAGCCATTATAAAGCAGTTACATATCAAATTATTTGAAAACACATAGGCATAATGTAAAAGTTTTCAATACCAATGTAATGCAATTGAGATAGGTGGAATACCCAACAAATGTAATTCCACGGCTATGTGGAATCCACCTCTGGTGCTCGGCGGCCAAGCCTACAATCTAAGTAGACGCCAGGAGTTGGAGCCGGTATACCCCCCATGTGAGTACACCGTAGGGAATATTTCCCCCCATGTGAGATATACCAATTGTTTTATTATCCTTCTATGTAGGATACAATATCATATGACCCACATCGGCAACTACGGTTTCCAGCGATGAGCCCTTTCACTCAAACGCCTTCTTCGGGCATCCACCTTTCTCATGAAAATCAATGCATTCAAACTTTGTTCAAATCAATCACATGTCATACTCTGTAGGGTATCATCATATCCGACTTGCAAGTCATTAGTATTATATCATTCTCTTCATTCAATCATCATATGCAACATATTTCAACATGAACAAAACAACCCTCTCTTTGACTTTCAAAGAGAGGGTTGTTTTGTTCATGTTGAAATATGT
>NC_061117.1:41401068-41435882 GCF_002878395.1 Capsicum annuum
ACTCAAACGCCTTCTTCGGGCATCCACCTTTCTCATGAAAATCAATGCATTCAAACTTTGTTCAAATCAATCACATGTCATACTCTGTAGGGTATCATCATATCCGACTTGCAAGTCATTAGTATTATATCATTCTCTTCATTCAATCATCATATGCAACATATTTCAACATGAACAAAACAACCCTCTCTTTGAAAGTCAAAAACTATATCCAAATCATGACATTTTAAAGACATTTCATGACATACATTTCAAGATGATTTCAAACGATTCATATCATGTGAAAACTTAAAAAAATATCATATCAAGAGAGGGGTTCCGTGTAAATCATGCTCTCAATTTATCATCATTATGAAACACATGCATATCCATATATAAAATATCAAATCACATTGGAATTAGTCCTAAATACCAAATCAATATCGTAAAACTTTTAAAACATAATTATATTCGTAATTTCAAAACCCCTATTTTGAAAATATGAATTTAATAATACCATGAGATTTTTGAGATAACCCCACGTACCTCTATATGCGAATATGATAGGTGCTTCTTGAAGCCTACGTTGCGGAGATTCCAAATCTTCAATTTATTTTGAAAACCCATGGTTGAATCTTGAACTACTTGGATTTTTATTTTGAAACCCTAGAGAGAGTTCTTGAACAATTTTGATGAATGAAGGTGTATTTTGGGGTCTTTGGGAACTGAATTTCGTGTTTAGGGCTAAGTAAGGGTGGAAAAGGACCATTTTGCCCCAAAAAGGAGTGTTTAAGCCACTTGAAACCTTTACATAGGCGCTGCCTATGCTATTGTCTAAGTTAACATAGGCGCTACCTATGCTATCGCCTATGTTTATATAGGCGCCGCCTATGCTATCACCTATGTTTACATAGGCGCCGCCTACTACTTTGAAAGGCCATAACTTCTTGCTCGGGTGTCGGATTTTAGCAAAATTGGTATCATTGGAAAGCTAACTCAGACCTATTATTTGAAACATAGTAGGATCTCTAATTCGACATATACAGAGAGTTATGGTCATTGTAAGCTGACACAAATTACAACATCCACTAAAACTTAATCGATCGAAATAGTGTCAACTCGTCCTTAAGTTGAAGGACCTCTATGGTCTAAATTCAAGCTTGAATGGGTTCACATACTACTCAAATAATTAACATGCCATATTGGCATAGGATTTATGGCTTCGGGATAAGCAACGCATCAAAATCATGGTCTATATTGTAGCCTGAAATGTGGGGAATTACACTCGTAATCTCTCAATACCACTTGTAGCCCCCCACTTGTAACTTGGATAGAAACTTAGAGAACCTAGGATACTGACCTCACAGCTTCTCTTCATACGACTCATAACTTCAAATGATGACTCCTAGGGTTAAGTCGTAACTTGAACAGAACTCAAATCACCCCACGCTGCTATGGCTAAGACTCACATCTTATAACTCGTAAGATGTCTTTATGACTTAAGGTAATGAGTCGTAGGTTTCACAGTGATCTTAAAATGCAGGGTCTTACAATATCTCCTCCTTGAAAACATTCATCCTCGAATGTGATTCATCTAAGATTTGGATTTGGAAAAGAATCACCGCCTCTATACAAAACTTATAACCAAGCTTATATCTATCACAAGGATTCAATTACTCACAATATAAGATGACTCAAGAATGCTTAAACAGACTTAAAGAGAAAGAGTTTTGGATGAAAAATACATATTTACCTTCGGTAGGAACTGAGTTGGAAGAAAAGAGATAAGGATACTGTGTCAAACACCTATTTAAGCTAGGCTTTTCTACATATTGCCTATATTAAGGGGGCGTATTGGCGCATACATCTTACTCCCTATAATTGTGCAGTATTATTACTGCACTTTGTTTCATTGTGCAGATAATGTTACTAGTTAGTTACCTACTGTGCAGATAATGTTGCTAGTTAGTTACCTACTGACCATAGTATTAGGATTACCCGTTTATTATTTATAGTCCACTACGAATACTCCTTCTGTAATATAGGAGATACTGTTAATCTTTGCTTGTAAATAAAGTGCCTCTGTACATCGTAAATAAACTATAGCTTTCATACTCTACTCACCCTTATACTTTTTTGCCGTGAAAGAACACATCCTTTGTTGTTTCATAGGATGGGACTGTATATCCCATATTGAATTGATTGTATCTATCTTCCAAATATGCCAAAAAATGACTGATGGAACACATTGCTAAAGAAGTTCATGAATCTCGATGGAAGGTTTGGTCAGCTACCATTCGATCAACATAACTCATAAGGGCTCCTTTTGGTAAGGAGTTTAATATGAGTTACAAAAATATTTTCAAACTAAGGTAATATTTCATGTAAATAATAAATTTTCCATGGTTTCTGATTGGGGTTGTTTATAACAAACACAACTGGAAGGTCCATATACATGAAATTTCATTATGATGTTATCATCTGTTGGGATCTTCTTGTGAATGAGTCTCAGCATAACAACGTTTGATTTTTTAAAGAGATTAAAAGTGATAAAGTTGCAACTATTCGGGATTTTGGAGGTTGGTGACTATTTTGATTGTGAGAGAGGCAATTCGCTAAAGGCGTTAGAATGCCATACGAAAGGGCTGGAAAATTATCTTTTACTCTGGAAAATTATCTTTTACTTCCTCCATTTCAAAAAGAATGACGTAATTTTCCTTTTTAGTCCATTTAGAAAAGAATGACCACACCCTTTTTGACAATACTTTAATTTCAACTTTCCACATGACATGTTTAGGTCCACAAGATTAAAGGGAATTTTTCTACATTTGATACAACTTTAATTTAAGGCCATAAGATTAAAAAGTCTTCTTTATTTTCTTCAACTTTGTGTAAAGTCAAAGTAGGTCATTCTTTTTGAAATAGAGAGAGAATCTAATTTAGGTGCTATTACTTGTTTGTTTTTAGTAATTTCACTTTATGTTTTTTGAGTTGACACTTTTTAGGTAGTCTAGATTTTAAATATATCTAGAGAGACAAATAGATAAATAGATAGATAGAGCACGCATTATTCATAGAAAAAGTGAAAAGTTTCATTAACAAAAGAATGAGTGAAAATCATTTTTCCTCACCAATCAATATATATATATATATATATATGTATATATATATATATATATATATGTATATATATATATATATATATATATATATAAAAGAGGATTAGAGACATGCTGATGTGGCATACCTCAATGTTCAGCAAACATATTTATCTTTTTTCTGTTTTTTTTTTGAGCTATTTTTTCTAATTTTAATTGATTCTCATCTATTTTTGTAATAATTAATAAACCCATTAATTAATTTTAACATATACACACCCTCCGTCTACCTCCTTTTACCCTCCTCACTCGGATTTTTCTTATTACACCTTTTTGCCATTGGCTCTTAAAACTCTGATGGAGGAATGCAAGAATTAATCTCTGTTACATTGGGTATGTTATTGTTGTTGTATTCAATTATAATTCTATTGATTTTTATGAACCATAGGCAGATAGAAGATTTGAACTTGCTAGGTTCATCCTTTGAAATTCTTAGCATCGAGAATGGAGGTGTTATTGAAGA
Source organism: Capsicum annuum (assembly GCF_002878395.1). Taxonomy (NCBI): domain Eukaryota; kingdom Viridiplantae; phylum Streptophyta; class Magnoliopsida; order Solanales; family Solanaceae; genus Capsicum; species Capsicum annuum. Next base: position 41,404,669 of record NC_061117.1, read on the forward strand.
AGGGTTTAAGAAAAAGATGAGAGAATTAGAGGAAATATTTTTTAAATTGAGCCCCCAGGCTGAGGAGTTTGCTCCTCCTCCACTCTCCAATAACCATGGTGTAGTGCCAATATCTCTAAGTGGAGAGCAATTTTGCTTTGATTCTTTCAATTGTAATGCAAAATGGACTAGCCGATGGAAATTTCAATAGAAATGTATCTATATTTTCCTGTTTTTCATTTAGTAGCTATTGGAAGACAATTTATTTGCAAATGATAGGTTCTCAATTTCGCGTTGATGCTTTTAAATTTATAACGCAAAATGGACTCGCCGAAAGAAATTTCAACCGAAAGGTATCTATCTTTTCTTGTTTTTCATTTAGTAGCAATTGGACAATTGTTTATTTGCGTATGTTAGGTTCACAACTTTGCATTGATGCTTTAAAATTTGTAACACAAAATATACTCGCTGATGGAAATTTCAACAGAAAGGTATCTATCTTTTCCTGTTTTTCATTTAGTAGCTACTGGAAGACAGTTTATTTGCAAATGTTAGGTTCTCGATTTTGCGTTGATGCTTTTAATTTTGTAACACAAATGGTCACCTCGACCGTTTTTTCCTATTTGCTGCCAATTTCTTTGATAGTTGAAGGGAAGGTAGCATATGGCCAAAGACTAACCATGGGAACATGATCACATGGTAGTTCTTGCTGGCCATGGTTATATTTTTCAAATCAGTGATGGATTCAAGATTTTCACAAAGGAGTTCAAAGAGAAAAACATGTAGCTTTTGGAATTTGAACTTTGAACCTTAAGGTCAATTTAGAACTCCCACATCCACTAATCCAACATGAAGTTAGTTCATGACATGTTATTCGTACTTTTATCAAAAATTTTCATGTCATTTTACTCAGATGATCTCACAAATATACTTGAAAAAGCTCCAATTGATGCTTGCAAGCTTCAAATAGTTAGTTCATCATATTCAAACTTTTATATTCAGGTTTTCATGTCATTTTACTGTAATTCTCTCACCATTATATACTCGCAAAAAAAGTCCCAACTGATGCTTACAAGCTTCTAAGAGTTAGTTCATGGTATTTGATCTTTTATTTAGATTTTCATGTCTTCTTATACTAAGATGCTCTCATAAATATATTGGGGAAATGCGCTTCAACTGATTGTTCTCACAGGTGTTTAAAAGTGCAATTGAATCAAGCCTAGAGCCGAACAAGTAGTTAAAGATCAAAAAGGTCAAAACTAGTTCTTAGCTTAAGTTTCTAGTTCATTTTCCTTGATATTGTGTTATTTTGAGCTTTAATCTATGGTGTTTATTGCTATAGGATCATTGGTGAGTTGATTTTAATGATTTATGGATGATAAACAAGCTGGAAATTTAATGGAAACAGCACCACAAGTCTTGGGATGGAAGGACATGGATATGGCTTACAAGATGACTTTCCAGTGTGTCACCGCGATGAGGCTACGTCTCACACCCTATTTCCATGGAATAAAAGGAGAGGTGCATACCTTAGTCCCATGGAATATAAAGGGTGGCGCACACCTTATTCCTATGGAATAAGAGGGCTGGCACAGACCCTAATCCAAAAATTGCCAAATTGTCCTCCCATAAATAGGACACTTGAACTTTGTGTTAGACACTTTGGATAGCTATGGAAAACACTTAAATTAGGGTTTTTATTATTTTAATTTAGTTCATTTAATGGATTTTATATTGTATTCATCTATGGTTATTATAACTATGTCCATGAGTGGCTAAATGGCCCCTTTTCGGGGTTAAGGCCAAGAACATGATTACTATCGATTTGAATTGATTAGGTTTTGATTGCTTATAATATTTAGTTGCTTATTTATCATTGTTAAAATACATCCTTTGTCGTCTTTGTGAACTCGGGAAGGGGAATAAGAGAATAGAATATGGGGGTAAATAGAGTAGGATTATAAGCTTCTATAGAATGAAGATTATAATTTGCATGTAGGTTAGAGATATATGTACTTGACCTATTTGCTTCACTACGAGATGAAATATAAATGCGTTTAGCTTAGTTGTTACATCCCTACTCAATGATGTAGTTGTGGGGCTAAGTTAGATAGATGATTAGAGGCTCGAGAGACCATGATCATAATAGCAACCCCGTGAATCAACAACCAAGATAACTAATCTAACTTATGAAGTTCTATATCTTAGTATGATTGTTCACAGAGCCTTAACTCTGGGTTTCTCCTTATTGATTCTAAAAGACCTTTAATTTATCATATTTTTTAGTTTACGTTTAGTTATAACTTTCAAAACTCTTTCGGTTAATTTTACACCACTTTAATCAATATAGTGAACGAATTAGATAGTTGTTAAAAAAAGTCCCGATAGGATCGATACTTGGCTATATAAGGCCACTTTACTACTTGGTGGGAAAACATACCCTTGCGTGTGACCTTGGGCGCCGTTGCCCAAGACTTGTAAATTGGCAACTATTTTAGTCTTAGTTTTACTTTTTAGATTTCTTTGGTGTTTTACACTTGGTCTTGGTATTGAATTTGCCAGAAATCGGTTTACAGGCTAGTAAGCTGGCAAGGGATCGAGAATTGGTTGAACCAGACCCTGAACCCGAGCAATGCTTCCTACAATGAAGGATAGAAGAAATCCTTCTATACCATAACCCACAAATTCAAGAGGAATAGGACAATCCTACTTTCATGGATGAAGAGCCACTAGCTCGTAGAATAGTTTGGGAAGTGGCAATCCCACTTCTGATGAATTTGACCTCCCCTTTTGAAAAACCAGCTGCTGGAGGTAACTTTGAGCTAAAACATAATATGGTGCAACTTTTAATCAGCAGTGGACAACTTATGGGGCTTTCAAGTGAAGATCTATAAGTCCACCTACAAAACTTCTTGGAGATCAGTGACATATTCATCCCTATGGGTGTGTTAACTAACTATGTTAGGCTGATACTTTTCCTATTTTGACTATTGGAGGAGGTGAATAAGTAGTTGAACGCTGAGATGGAAAGTTCAATCACTACCAGGGATGATTTAGCCCAGAAATTCCTCATATAATTCTTTCCATCTGTTAAGACTGCGAGACTATATAGTGAGATTGTGAGCTTCAAACAGAGGCTAGATGAGAACTTATATCATGCGTGGAAGAGGTTCAAAGCTCTTCTTCGGGACTGTCCATATCATCAGTAGTCTAATAAGGTACTAGCTCACATTTTTGTTAAGGCACTTAATCACAACACAAAAATTTTGCTAAATTTAGCTACAGGTGATGAAGCATTGGAATTGATGTTTGATGAGCTATATACCTTGTTGAACCAAATTGCACAATGGAATCCTAAGTGGCATGCTGACTCAAAAAGTTCTCCAAAGAAGGTTGCAGGCATATTGGAGGTGATCAGTTAATTGCTATATCAACTCAGATTGTTACACTACAAAATCAGTTAACTACTTAGCTCAGCAATATAAAAGTAGGGGTTACACAACCTACAACAATAACTAATGCATTTCATAAGAGAAATACTTGGTGTGTGGTTTATGGCAACAGTGGTCATTAGGCATCCATATGTGGTGCAAATCCTGAGTCAGTGATGTTTGTGGGAAATGCTCAAAGGCCGAATTATGGGAACACCTACAATCAAAAGCGGTAGACTCAACCACCAATTCAATCCTGGAACAACCAGCAACAACAGTTTCAGTAGTAGCAGATTTAAGGGAATTAGACAATAGCTCAGACTAGCAATGTTGAAGAGTGTTTAAGGAATATTATGGCTACTCAAGCATATTTAGTAGCAGATATGAAGAGCCAACAGATTATTACAAAGAACTTAGAGATGCGCATAGGTCAGATGGCAGAAGCGCAAAATACCAGGACTCAAGGTGGTTTTCCAAGTGATACTGAATCTCCAAAACAAAATGGCAATCACTTTGAGGAGTGGTAAAGATCTCAATAAAGAACCTCTAAAGAAAACTAAGGAGGTAGATAAAGAGTTTGCTCCTCAACAGATAGATGGAAAAGTTGCTGAATATTTGAGGAAGTGTGAATACTTGAAAAACAAATTTGTTGAACAGGTAAAGGAGAGACCACCACCACCTTTTCTACAGAGGCTTAGAAAATCAAAGGTGGATACATGCTTTAAGAAGTTCTTTGACACGTTTAGAGAGCTTCACATTAACCTTCCTCTTATAGATGTTTTGAAGGGAATGCCCAAGTACGCTAATTACTTGAAGGACATGGTCACTAACAAAGTTAAGTTGCAGGATGTTAAGACAGTAGCACTCACTGAGTGGAGTTCTGTGGTAATGCAGAAGACCACTAAAAAGCTCAAAGACCTTGGGAGTTTCATGCTCCCCATTCAAATTATCAACAGTGAGGTGGTCTACGCACTTAGTGATTAAGGGGCAAGCATCAATTTTATGCCCCTCTCCTTGTTCAACACTTTGGTCTAGGGGAAGCCAAGATCTAGCTTCGTGATACTTTAATTGGCTGACCGGACCCTAGCCCATCCTAAGGGAATTATAGAGGATGTTCTCATCAAGGTTGGTAAGTTTTTTATTCCTGCTAATTTTATTGTTTTAGATTTTTAGGCAGATGAAAGAGTATCAGTCATTTTGGGATGTCTATTTGTAGCAACAGGAGGAGCATTAATAGATGTGAGAGACGACACATTCACAATGAGGTTGGTTAATGAAGAGATGGTTTTTAATATTTTCAAACCACTCAACACACTATCCCACTACCAAGATTTATGCATGATTACATTAATTGAAGGGGATAAGTGTGGGGTGGTGGAGTTTAGTTCACTAAATACCTCTTCAGACTTTCTCATTGAGCTGTCCAAGCCACAAATGCCCCAGCCCAAACTGATGCAGATTGATGAGCCTGAAAAGGCTATTGTGGAGAAAGTTGTTCACCTTGAGAGTTCACACTCAATAGGTCAAAAATGAATAAGAATATGGCATCCAAGTAAGCGGAAATAGATAAAGTAAAATAGATAAGTCGAAGATTGTATCGTATCGCGATACTAAATCAGGCGCTGCTTGGGAGGCAACCTAAGTTAAGGTAGGTTTTATTTTCAATATTTTTAGTTTTTAATTGATATAGTTTTTGTTTTGTTGTGTCACAAGGTGATGGAAAGTCTGAGTACCAGAAAACCTAATATAAGGAGCATGGCAAAGACTAAGTATGGGGTCCTCGGACCCCCTTGATATGTAAAGATCCTACTAGCTAGGCGTAGAGGCCTTAGGGAGTATTTCTATCTCTAATTTTAATTATACTTTAGGGAGAAAGTAGATTTTTAAGTGTGGGGTGGGAAATTCTATTTTTAGGAGTAATTTTAATTTTTTTTTGTGTGGGATATTCTTGTTGGTGCTACATTTTACTGCATGATGCAAGTGTTTTAGTTGTAAAAACATGTTGATTGTGTGAATTACTACTTTTCAGATGCTTAGGCTCTAGATTATGACTCTTTTACTTGTTGGCTTAATGTTGAATTCATGTGATTATTTAGTTAAGAGTCAATAATGATCCTACTTGAGTTGAGTATGTGCCATGTGTATGTGAGGTTTGTGTATTCCTAGATGCATGTAATGTCTAGAACTTTCCTGGTGTATGTATGCAAAGTGAAATAAGGAGTGTGGTTTTAGGAGATAATATTGGCAATTCTTTTATAGCCTTTTTTCATAACCTCTTTTACCTACCCTTGTGCATAATCCTAGTTAACCCCATTGAGCCTTTAGCTTATTTTCTTTGGCAGCCTTATATGTGGCCTATATCCCTTTCTTTAATAGACCTTAATTTGATCCAAAGCTCCTAAGCACTTTAGTGTAAAATTAATTGAGTTAAGGAGTTTGAAATTCAAGTAGAAGAAAGGTTAAAGTGAAGTCCCTAAGTAATAGTTATTGGTTTGTACAATTGGTGTGTTGTAGTTGGGAGTTAGAGAAATTTATGCTACAGAAATTCTCATTTTTAGCCTATTTTTAGCCCATTTGGGTTTCAATGAACCTGTTTTGGCCCTGGTCCTCCTTGGACATTATGCCCCTCAACTAAGGCAAATCACTTAAGTTGGGGGTGGCTATCATAGGGGTGTGTAATGTAAAGTGGGTTTAAAGAAGGATAAAATTAAATCATGAATTAACAGATAATACTCCTACTATTGTGTATGTGAATAATTTTAATGAGATAGGCCAAAACAAAAGATAGGGGTAGATGAAAGTGGTGGAAATTAGTTGTTAAAGGTGAATAGAATGAAAAGTGTGATGTATTAAGCTCTTATGGAAGATAGTCACTATTCTTGATCAAAATATTTCCTACCTGTCCCTTAACCTACATTATAACCCTTAGGACCTACTTGATCCTGAGATTTAACATTTTGATATTAGCAGAGTACTACACTAAGGGCAAACCTATGATTCATCTTGTGTAACTTGTGAATTCCTTGTGACAGTGAGTGTAGTTTAAGTTTTGTACCCATTCTATTATAAACTACATTTATGTGCGTGATTATGGGTAATTCACTTTTTATGAGGGCACATATTTGATGATAGTTAGGTTATTTTTATCGTGTCTTTGATCGAACAATATATGTGAGTTTGCCAACTAGTCGAGTTAATTCTTGAGGCTAGGATGTTTTGGAGTAGTATTCTTGCACTATCAATTGTGCATGTAACATGCTTAGTGTAAGAACTTGCATTTTGTGTAGTCATTGTATTAGATTGAGTGTTTTACTTATAGTAGAATAGTGGAGACACCTCAACTTATGATGCTTAGAGTAAAAGTTGTTTGAGGACGACTAAGGCTTTAAGTGTGGGGTGATGATCTAAGGTGAATTTATACACCTTAGAATTGTTATTCTAGTTTATTTAGCCTTGTTTTGAGGACTAATGGTGTTCTTGATAAATCAATAATGATACAAGTGATCATCTTAGTGTTTAATTACTTGATTCCAATGTTTAAGGTGTTTGTCAAACAAGTTTGGACTAAAATTTGTCACTTAGAGTTCAAATGAGAAAATAGTTTACTAGCTTGAGCTAGGTGTTGTTCTACTTGATCTCTATGGATTCTAGTGAATATGATGAATTCCTAAGGTCATTATCTTATAATTATGTGTGGAACAACTTGTTTATAGCATTTAAAAGTATAATTGAATCAAGCCTAGATTCGTACAAGTAGTTAAAGATCAAAAAGGGAAAAACTAGTTCTTAGCTTAAGTTTCTCATTCTTTTTCATTGATATTGTGTTGTTTTGAGCTCTAATCCATGATGTTTGATGCTATATGATCCTTGGTGAGTTTATTGTTATGATTTATCGATGATACATAAGCTGGAAATCGAGTAGAAACAACACCACAAGGCTTAGGATAGAAGTACATGGATATGGCTTACAAGATGACTTTCCAGTGTATCACCGCGATGAGGCCACGACGCACACCCTATCCCCATGGAATAGAAGGGGCGGCACATACCCTATTCCATGGAATAGAAGGGTCGTCGCACACTCTATTCCCATGGAATAAGAGGGGTGACATGGACCCTACTCCAAAAATGGCCATATTGTCCTCCTTTAAATAGGATACTGAAACTTGATGTTAGAAACCTTGGAAAGATATGAAACATAGAGAGGGTAAAAAATACTTAAATTAAGGTTTTTATTCTTTTAATTTAGTTTAGTTTATGGATTTATCCTGTATTCATCTATGGTGATTACGACTATGTCCATGAGCAGCTAAATGCCCCCTTTTCAGGGTTAAGGCCAAGAACGTGATTACTATTACTTTAAATTGATTATTTTTTGATTGATTATCGTGTTTGGCTGTTTATTTATCCCTGTTATAACTATTTTAAGGACTCATGATCCTTAAAATACATCTATTTTTATGAATTCAGGAGAGGGAATAAGAGGATAAAACGTAAGGGTAAATAAAGTAAGATTATAAGCTTCTATAGAATAAAGATTGTAATTTGCATATAGGATAGAGATATACCTACATGACCTATTTGGTTCACTATGGGATTAAATATAAATACGTTTAGCTTAGTTGATACATCCCCACTCAATGATGTAGTTGTGGGGAAAAGTTAGATAGATGATTAGAGGCTCGGGAAACCATGATCATACTATCAACCTTGTGAATCAACATCTAAGATAATTAATCTAAATTTTGAAGTTCAATAGCTTAGTATGATTGTTCACGGAGCCTTAACTCTGGGTTTCTCCTTATAGATTCTCTAAGACCTTTAATTTACCGCATTGTTTAGTTTACATTTAGTTATAACTTTCAAAACTCTTTCAGTAACTTTTACAGCACTTTAATTGAAATAGTGAACTAGAATTAGATAGTTGTTAAAACAACTCCCTGTGGGATCAATACTTGGCTTTATAATGCCACTTTACTACTTGGTGGAACCACGTACATTTGCGTGTGTGCTTGGGCGCAACATGCTTCAATTGTAGTCAGGTAAGGCATATGCTTAAAAATTGTCGTGTTGGTAAGGTTGCCAATAGGGCAAACAAGGTTCCTTTTTCCTATTCTTCATCCTCAGTACCAAATGGTGCACCATCTAGTTTCAGCACTAGTCGAAATTGTCTCTATGTTCTCACTACCTGCCAGAAGTTTGAGGCATCACCTGATATCGTGTATAGTATGTTGAAACTCTTTTCCCATGATGTGTATTATTTGCTTGATCTGGGTTCCACTCTTTCTTATATTACCCTATTTGCGGCTGTGCATTTTAGCTTTAGTTCTGAGTGTGTTTTAGACCCTTTTTCAATTTATACCTCAGTGGGTGAATTTATGGTAGATAGAAGAGTATATGGGGCTTGTGTGGTATCTGTGGGGAGTCGGTAGACTCTGGTGGATCTATTTGAATTATAAATGGTTGATTTTGGTGTCATATTGGGGTTGGATTAGTTACACTAGTGCTATACTTCCTTAGACTGTCGAACAGATAAGGTTGTCTTTAAATTCCCTAATGAGACAGTTATTGAATGGGAAGGTGGTTCCCTAGATCCAAAAGGAAATTTCATAATGTATCTTATACCTCAGAGATTAATCTCAAAAGGGTTCCTTTATCATCTGGTTTGGGTTAAAGATTCTAACTAGAAGGGTCCTTCTTTGTATTCTATCCCGGTGGTGAAAGAATTTCCTAAGGTCTTCCTTGATGACATTACTAGTTTTTCTCCCGATAGGGAGATTGAGTTTAGGATTGATCTGGTTTCGGACACTCGTCCAATTTCTATTCACCCATATAGAATGACTCTAGCTGAGTTGAAGGAGATTAAGAAGAAACTCAAGGATCTTTTAGACAAGGGTTTCATTTGTCCTAGTGTGTCCCCATGGGGTGCACCGATGTTATTCGTACATAAGAATATGAAGTCCAACTTTCTGACCTAGTGACAACTTGAGGGTACCCCTCGTATGTTGTGGTGATGTGTTAGAGGGTCCACTCTTACCCACCAGTGAGTTTTCTATAGTTTTAAGTTGGGGGTATTCTGGACATTTCTCCACTTAACTCCTTTTGATACCACGACATAAAACATCTTTTAGGACCTCATTAACCTAATATTCTAAATCAAACATTCTTAAAATCTCTCTTATGCTCTTGGTTCAAGAAAAGTCTAAGGTTTCTACAAGGCAATCAATAAGGGGCTCTCAAGAGTGAATCACTCTGTCTTCCTTGGTGTTTAAGGCATGTTAATCCTCCCTCATTGTTAGTTCAACCAAAAGCATGTTTTAATCTATGGTTTTCATGGTATTAATGTGGATTTATTTTTGTTTTCAAATAGATGTTAGGGGTTTTGGTTGTCCGTGGTTGGATAATCTTTTCCCATGATTTACTTATAGCTTTTCATGTTATAATTATGATTGGAACATGTGGTTGTGTGGGAATGGTCAATTGATACTTTGTTTTGCTTTTGGGAACTATATTGCCTCAACATATTTGTTAAAATGCCATTGGGAATGATTTTGTCACATAGTTTGACTAATCTTGACACCTTTGCATTGCATAAATGGTAATGGAACCTGAATTTGTATGGATGAATTTAAATGTCTTGGAAAGGCCTTGATGGCCATGGTTTTGGTTTAATGGGAAATCTTGTGGGGTATATGGGAATCTCCTAAGTGTCAGCTAGTGACATTTCTTGTAAGCTATAGTCGGTATGACAATACCATTTCATAATGCCTTGATAATGGACTCCTTGAATTGGTGGTTTGGTTATGTGCTGAATGTTTTAACTGGAAAATAATGGCGGGTTGTGATAGCTAACCGTGAAGGTGTGAGTCCGATAGACGGACACTGGAAACTCATATTTGCTGATATGAGGTTTGGTCTTGGTCACCATATTCTTATAGGGTATACAAGAATTGCCAAATTTTATACTTTTATATATGTATCATGGAGGGCAAAGGGTACATGGAAATCCTCGGCCCCTATGATATTTCCGGTTTATGCGGCTACACGCTCTGGGTCCCTTTCTAGGGGTAACACTGGACCCATATAGCCCATGGGTGGATTATGATGATAAATCTACACAAGCCAGGTTAAGGTTTTAAATGCATGCTAAACTCATTCCCTTTCCCGACATGATATATGTATGTATATATATATATATAGGTAGGTGATTGCATGTGGTTATTTACTTTGGTTTTGAATTATTGACATTATTTTATCTTGTCCCTGAGTACATGCTAGAGTTCACTTTGCTAAATGTCTTCGGGTGTTTTTTCCCCACGCGATGCAGGAACCGTCCATACTACCATACCTCCTGCTTAGTGACTTGGACTTGGGGATAGGCTTGACTCATACTGAAGTGGTGATCTTCCATACTCCAGAAGGCTCCATTGCTATGGTCTTCTTTTATTTTTGTTATTTCTTTGGTTTGATTTTGGATATGGTCGAGGGAATATCCTAACTAGATGTTTTTGATTCTGCATAGAGGCTTTGTCATACAACTATGGGCATGGGTGGTGTCAGTATTGGTGTCAACCATTGTACTGGTATTGGCATTGGGGTTGGCATCGGTTGGATATTTGATTGAGGTTGTTGGATTATGCTTATAGACTTTATTTAATATCTTTATATTATTATTGTTTCATCTTGTTATATGTTTGAAATTCATCCAACATAGGGTGAAGGGTAGTTATGGTTGGGTATTAGGGGCAGTCTCCGGTCCTGGTTGGACTTGAGATGACCGACAAGACTAGGCCTTAGTTCGGGTCGTGTCAATTATGTATCCATCGAGCCAAAAAAGTTGTTGTGTAGTTTGTTGAATAACACTTTGAGAGAGATTTCTCAGTTTAGGGATACTTAGAGTATGTTATGTGTCATGACCCAAACGAGGGCCTAGACATAATTGGCCCTAAGTCCAACTAGGAGAGGGGACCGCCCTTAACCCAACCCAACTACCTTTCACAGTCTTAGATGAGCTAAATTTCAAACATATAACAAGATAGCGTTATTGTTCACATCAAGACTCTGGGATAGGATAATGACCGTGACCGATCCAACCGAGTCTAACCATACCAAACCCAACCATACATACCATACTAAACCAAAGAGAATATCAAAACGTAATATGATAATCAAACCCAAAATGTAATAAGATGGAAAAGTGAGAAATTATGTTTGATAATGCAAGCCTCCCAGCTTGTTACAGTGCCAGGGCCGACACCAATACCGATCCCGCCCATACCGACCCCTAGAAGTACCACAAAGCCTCTATCCTAAAGAATAAAGATATCTGGTTGGGACCTGCCCCCAACCATGGACAAAACCAATGTCCAAAATGAAAACAAAAGCAAAATGTATAAGAGTATCCATATCATGAAATAGAGCCTTCCGAAAATATGGAATCTCACCACTTCAATCCAAATGCTATTCCCGAGTCAATCACTATGTAGGAGGAGTCAAATGGCCAGTTCTTTCATAGCATGGGTTTACAACTGCCAGAAGACGGGTTAGCGATGACCACTAGCATATATCTTAGGATAAGGATAAAATAATGCCATTTAAACAACAAAGTAAAACCATCCATTATGAATACAATCATACATATATATATATATATATATATAAGTGCCGGGAAAGGGAATCCGTGTTTAACATGCATTTAAAACCTTTACCTGGGCTATGTAACCTTGTCGTTTAACCATACCCATGGGCCGTATGGGTTCAGATCCCCCTGCTGAAAGAGTCCTAGTGTGTGTAGCTGCACAACTAGGAGATATTCCATGGGATGACTAGTACATCCCTCCAGTATAAAATGTGACACTCGCACGTGGCCATCAAAGAACCCTCATATCGGCAAATATGAGTTTCCAGTTTTGGTTCCCCCGGAACCTCCACCTTCCGCGACTCAGTTACATATCCCGCCATTTATGTCCAAATTAAAACCATATCCAAACAAATTCAATTACCATTTATTAACCAAGGCCATTTATAAGTGGTATCATCATATCAACCATACTTGCAAGATTTATCCATAGAAAAATCAATTAGGTTAAGAGGACTTTGAAGTGCCCTTTCTGTTTACCATATTAACCTCTTGGAAGACTTTCATGAACTCCACAAGCAAAACAAATAAGCCTTTAAACTTTGTAAACCATTTAACTATTTATAGTTTCATGCATAAGCTGAAAACAAGCAAGAGTTCCATTTAAAAAAGTCAATGCAATGAACATATCTTTATAAGAATTTCATCAAACACCTTGGGGGTATAATATAACCAAAACCAATTCCAAAGACCACTAAACCATTACCACGCAATCCAATTACCCAAAAACACCATTGATTCATATAAAAGAATAAATAAACCATAGAAAACCATAACCAAGACATTATAAACAAAACCCTAGTTAATAGTTGAAAACCATAAACCATGCAATATTGAAACCATGAAAACAATGATAAAATCCATGCATTTTTAGAAATAAGAAGTAGGGAATAGAAACATGCCTTGAACCGAGAAAGATGATGGAAGAAAATGACCAAAGAAAGCCCCAAAGCAATCCCCAAGATGAAAACCTTGTTTTCTTGCCCCAAAAGCTCTTGAGAGAATTGTTGAATGTTTAGGATTAGTTTTCTCTGTGTTAATGAATAGAATAATAGGGTAAATAACCTCATAAGTGTATTAGAAGTTGTGGGTCATAATTTGGGTAAGTAGGTAAATGTCTAGAATACCCCCACTTAAGTCCTTTAAAAACCCGTCACAGGGATACGACTGACCCTCTTACAAGTCATACCCTTCCTTACGCTTGGTTCTAACCTTGGATCAGACACTGTCCAATATATGATTCATCCAACCAAGTCATAACCTCAGCATACGATCCGTACCTATGATCTATATACCTGGCAGAAGAAATTACCAAGAGGATCAAACACTTTCCATCATACGAGTCCCTGATACGACTTGTATCCAAGCCTTTCGACTCTTACACTTAAGTCGTGACTATTCCAGTAATCAAAAACATCCCACCAACTAACATTGGTCAGCTTACGACAGGAACATACCACTCATACCCCAGCATACAGCTCATACCCTAGAGTCATTTTGGGTTCAGAAAATAAATTTTATGGAAAAATTTCTAAGGCCAAAACTCAGGATGTAACATTCTCCCCCACTAGGGACATTCATCCTCGAATGAAGAATAAGGTTAGGATAACCACACGTAGAGTCATTTTCATTATCAAACACCTCTTTAACAAAATTTTAAAATAAAGAGGCAAAGATATTAATCTTCCCTTTAACAAACTCAGAAAATAAAGATGTGTTCAAGAATACATACCTTCCGCACGAATACCAAGGGCAGAAAACAAATGCGGATACTTGGACTTTATGTCCTCTTTCGCATCCCATGTAGCTTCTTCTACCTTATGGTTCTTCCATAGAACCTTAACCGAAGCCACATCTTTGTTCTGAAACTAATGAACTTTCTTATCCAATATCTCAACCGAGACCTCTTCATAAAACGGAGAATCTGAGATATCCAACCCTTCCAAAGGAACAACCAAATAAGGATCGCCAACACACTTCCTCAACATGGAAACATGAAAGACCTGATGAACCAAACCCAAAATCACAGGAAACTCTTACTCATAAGCAACATTACCCACTCTCCATAAAATCCTATGAGGACCAATATATCGAGGACTGAGCTTCCCCTTCTTGCTAAACTGCACTACTCCCTTCATGGAAGACACCTTTAGGAACAACTTGACCCCAACCTCAAACTCTAAGTCTCTACGCCTAATATCCGCATAGGACTTTTGGCGACTCTAAGGAACCTTAAGCCTATCCTGAATCACCTTCACCTTCTCCATAGCTTGATAAACCAAATTGGGACCAAACATATCCGCCTCGCTAAGCTCAAACCATCCAATAGGAGATCTACACCTCCTACCATACAATGCCTCAAAAGGAGCCATACCAATACTAGAATGATCGCTATTGTTGTAAGCAAACTCTACCAAAGGTAGATGCTCAACCCAACTACCACCATAATCAATCACGCATGCCCGAAGTATGTCCTCTAATGTCTGAATAGTTCTCTCTGCTTGCCCATCCAATTGTGGATGAAAAGCATTACTCAGACTAACCTTAGTCCCCAATCTGTTCTGGAAAAACCACCAGAAATGAGTGGTAAACTATGTACCATAATCAAAAATAATTAAAATAGGCACCCCATGTAGACACATAATCTCTTGAAGATACAACTTCGCATAATCCTCCGCCGAAAAGGTAGTCCTTACTGGCAAAAAGTGAGCAGACTTGGTCATCCTATACACGATGACACAAATTGAATCAAAATAATTCTGAGATCGAGGAAGACCGGTAACGAATCCATATTGATCATCTCCCACTTCTATTCAGGAAACTCTATTTCTTGATGCAACTCACCAAGCCTAATGTGCTCAACCTTAACCAGTTGACACACCATTCACTTGGCCACGAAGTCAACCATATCTCTTTTTATACCATTCCACCAATAGATTTCCTTGAGATCATGATACATCTTAGTCGAACAAGGATGGACAATATAGCGTGACTCATGCGCCTTAGAAAAAATCCTTTGTCACAACCTGTTAACATTCAGAACACACAACCTCCCTTGGTACCACAAAGTACCATCACCACTAATCTCAAACACCGCTACCTTTTTCCCACCAACATCACTCTTAATTTTCATCAAGACCAAATCCAACACTTGCTTCTGCTTAATCTCTGCACCAAGAGACGATCGAACCACTTCTTGAACCATCATACCACCATCTTGGGAATCTAAGAGATGACATCCAAGATTGGCCAAGCGGTGAATATCCTTCATGAATTCCCACTTTTTTTCATCTACATGAGCCAAACTTCCCATAGATAATATGCTAAGAGCATCGACAACCACATTACCCTTACCTGAGTGGTAGTGAAGATTCATATCATAGTCCTTGAAAAGCTTAAGCCATCTTTTTTTCCTGAGATTAAGCTCTTTCTGCTTGAATACGTACTGAAGACTATTATGACCAGAAAAGATATCCACATAAAGACCATATAGATAATGCTACCATATTTTCAAAGCAAACACAACCACCAACAGCTCCAAATCATGAGTAGGATAATTTCTCTCATGCACCTTCAACTGTCTGGGAGCATTGGCAATCACCTTCCCATGTTACATCAAAACACAACCAAGCCTTACCTGGGATGCATCATAATAAACCATAAACCAATCAATACCTTTTGGTAGAGTCAAAATTAGAGCTGATGTCAACCTATACTTTAATTTCTCAAAACTCCCCTCACAAGCATTCGGCCAAAAAAACTTAACCTTTTTCTGAGTTAACTTAGTCAAAGAAGCATCTATCAATGAGAAACTTTCCACGAACCTCTTATAATACCCTGCTAAACCCAAGAAGCTTCAAATATTAGATGGAGTCGTAGGCCTAGGATACCCTTTCACGACAGCAACCTTTTGAGGATCAACCATTATCCTCTCACTAGAAATAATGTAACCTAAGAAAGTCATAAAATTCAGCCAAAACTCACACTTAGAGAACTTGGCAAACAACCGTTGTTCTTTTAAGGTCTGCAACACCACAAGGAGGTAATTATCATAATCCGCCCCACTCCTTGAATACACAAGAATGTCAACAATAAATATAATGACAAAGAGATCCAAATACTGCCTAAACACCCTATTCATTAAATCTATAAATGCCATCAGAGCATTTGTCAATCCAAATGACATCACCAAGAACTCAAAGTGCCCATATTGAGTATAAAAAACTGTCTTAGGGATATCCACCTCCCTAATATTAAGCTGGTGGTACCCAGATTGAGGATCTATCTTAGAAAAGAACTTAGCACCTTACAGCTAATCAAACAGATTATCTATCCTTAGGAGAGAATACTTGTTCTTGGCTATTACCTTGTTCAGCCGCCTATAGTCAATGAACGTCTAAAGGAAACCATCCTTCTTACGCACGAACAACACCAGTGCACCCCACGGAGAAATACTAGGATGAATAAACCCCTTATCTAGAAGTTTCTTAATTTGCTCCTTGGGTTCCCTTAACTCAGCTGGAGCCATTCTATACGAGAAGAATAAATATTGGATGAGTGTTTGAAAGTAAGTCAATACCAAACTCTATTTCCCTATATGGAGGAACACCATGAAGATCATCCAAAAAGACCTCTAGAAACTCATTACCTACCGAAACTGACTGCAAAGAAGGGCCTCCCGAGTCAGAATTTTAGACTCAAACCAAGTGATAAAGACACCTTTTAGAGATTAACCTTCAATCTCTAAGATAAGAAATAAATCTTCCCTTAGGAGATAAACAATAAACTTTCCATTCTATTTTTAACTCATCAGGGAACCTAAAGATGACCTTACGAGTCCGACAGTCTAAAGATGGATAACAAGAATTTAACTAATCCATACCCAAAATTACATCAAATCCAACATTATTAATATAAATAGATCTACCAAGGTATGGATGTCACCAAAAGATACCGCACACCCCTTATAAACCCGTTCAACAATGATTAAATCTCCTACTGGGGTAGAAAAAGAAAAAGGATCTGAAATAATTTCTGAATCAAAAACCAAAAAAAACAGCTATTAAGGAGTTATATAATAAAGAGCGGAGCCCAGATCAAGAAAACAATTACGTCATGGGAAAAGAGCTATAACATACCAGTAAAAACATCTGGTGATACCTCGAATTCCTGTCAAAATACCAAAAAATACAACCTATTTTGACCAACACTAGAACCAGGACCAGTAACAGAAGTAGATACCACACCACCAGGTGTAGGAGCAAAAGATAAAGCCACCAAAATCTTATTCGCTCTTGTAGAAACCTTATTAACTAGACAATGTTTGAGCCGATGGCCTACCTGACCATACTTAAAGCACTTATCTCTATTTTCCTTACATAATCCTCATAAAAATAGCCACAGAACTGATAAAAAGGGAAAGAAGAAATAGACTGATCTCCACTAGCCTGAGATTGGACAACCTTAGCCCGAGAATTATCACCACCTTGGTGACGCCTATCGCTCGACTACTGTGGGTAAGGATCACTGGCAGCAGAAAAGGAACCAGAACTCCCCCACTTCTTTTTATGCCACTTGCCACCATCTCTACCACCCTGAGACTGCGCACCTTCCTAATAAAAAAATTTACCCCACTTCCCCTGCCTATCCCAAATTCCATCTGCTTTCTTTCCTTATCCTCAACCTGCTGCATATAAATAGTCAACCTAGAGATATCCATATCCCTAATAAGAAAAGCAATCTTGCTCTCCAAAATTAGAGCTTTATTCAACCCAAAAGTGAACTTCCTCATTCTCGACCTTATATCAGCAACCAAATTAGGAGCATACCTTGAAAACTAATGAAAATTCAAGGCAAATTCCCTTATAGACATCCTTCCTTGCCTGAGGTTCACAAACTCCTCTATCTTAGCTTTTTTCAACTCTTAAGGAAAGAAATAATCTATAAAGGCATTGGAAAATACCTCCCATAACCCTTCTCTTCAATATTACCCTTATCTCTGTCCCACTCTTCATATCACTGATAAGCAATATCTTTGAGCTCATAAGCTACAAAGCTAACACCCTCAATATCAGAATCCTACACAATCTAAAATATCTTCTCTAGATCATCCAAGAAGCCCAATGGGTCTTCTTCTACCTTTACTCCCATAAAAGTAGGAGGACTCACTTCATAAATTGTCCAACCCATATGGCCTCAGTAGACAAAGCATCAGACGTACCCTGCTCATCCTGAGCAATAACCATCTGAGCAATAACATAGCTAGACTAATGAAACTCTAAGTTTGTTTGTTACCCTGAGGGACCTGAGGAGCAGTACGAGGAATAGGAGGAACTCCAGTACAATAAAAAATAGGACCATGATATCTAAGATGTACTCCAGACATAGGAGGTATCCCTTTAGTATTATCCCCAAATGAGGTGGAAGGATTCCTTTGCATTCCAGATCTAGAAAGCATGATCTAAAAGACAAATAACTAAGGATTAGAGATGATTCTAGGACTGAGAATTTTAAGAAAGTAAAACATTCCTAAATGTATTGCAGCCTCTCTCTTATGAGTAGTGTGATACACACCCTTAAAGAGACTCTACTCGACGCGACTTTGTAGACTTCCCAAATGAACATGAACCTAGGCTCTGATACCAACTTGTCATGACCTAAATCAGGGCCTAGACATAATGGGCATACCAAGTCCAACCAGGACAGGGGATCGCCCCTCTAACCTAACCCAACTACCTTTAACAACTTTAGATAGGCTAAATTTTAAATATATAACAAGATAGCATTATTGTTTACATCAAGACTCTGGAATAGGATCACGACCGTGACTGACCCAATCGAGTCTAACTGTACCAAATCCAACCATCCATACTGTAATACCCTAAGAGTACATAGGCATCACACGTTGCTTACAGTCCTAAGGGACCACAAGCTAACCCATGAGCTGGTACCTGCTGTGAACAATGAATAATATATTAACATATAAGGAAGAAAAACTAATAAGCCATAATATTTTAGCAACTGAAATCAATACTGGATCATAAATCTGGAAATAACTGTTGAAAAAAACTGTCTAAAATAAATAAAATAATAACAAAACTGACTGACTGTCTGAACTAGTCTAAAAAGTCAGTACTGACTGACTGTGGAGTTGATGGGACAAACCCCCGACTAACTCTAACTAAATAGAAAAATACAAAAATTGATGAAGTAGATGAGATAAATAAACTATGTCCTCAAAATATGAGGACTCATCACTGCTATGCCTAATAATCTGGAGAGTCTATGCACGATCCGAGAATTGAGTGTTCAAACCTATGACATGATACATCATAGTACAAGAAACAAGTATGCGATTAGTACTATAAATGTATTGGTATGATAAATGAGGTAGGCTGATATGCATGGTTTTATGTATCAGAGTAATAACTATCTGAATAAATAGCATGAAGTACTAAATGGAATGTATGAAATCTGTAAATACTGAGAATACAACACGAAGCATAAAATATGTTCTGAATATAATCTGTAAACTGAAATACTAAAATCTGATAACTGAATAACTGATATCTATATGCTATGGTCAATACAAGCCTAAACTAAAGTATTCCAAATACTGAACTGAGACTGTGGGAGCTATCATCTAACCGACATGCCCCAATAAGCAAATTGGGGTCTAACCTATGACCCCAGTTGGAAGGGTGTCAGTACCGTAACACAGGTACTAACACTAGCTGTGTGGATCCACTAATATACTATCTCGATGGACTAAAATTGTCAATACTAAACAAATAGGTGACCCTTGAAAGGTAGTTAAGCCTGAACTGATGGATGATTCCTCAAATGCTATGCTGGCGACATAGTTATGGAGAACAAAAATGGCTACTAGTGACTCTGCCTAATCGATGGAGAAGTCATCATCCCGGCATTCGCTTGGTGCTAAATAATACTCCCAACTAAACTAACTTGGAATACTGAACTGTTCTAAGTTTAACTGATCATAATAACTAACTGAACTGATATTACTCATAACATGAATGAAACTAATCTAAAGATACTGAGGCTAAGTAAAAAACTAAGTTTTTGGGTATTCATAACCCCCAAGACTCGATAGCAATGATAGCAAAATAGTACTAAAACTTTGGGGACATAATATGAAAGCATTTATTCAAAATTCATTTTTGTAGGCATTTCATCAAACACTTGAAATGTATAATGTAAGATAAGCATGGGAATTGTTTAAAGCTTGTAGTGATAGGATGATTTCAACATTAAAATCAACATCACTAATTACGGTTTAAATCAGCAAATAACATTATCCAAACGTGTGGGATTTGATAACAACAACAATTTCATGTAAACATGGTATAGAGTTTCAATTAATGGGAATTAATGGTTAAAATCACAACTAAAAATCAAAATTACTTGTAAAGATCACAACTTTGATTTTAAAATTGAATACATGGACTCCATGGGTGAAATGGACCCATGGATGAACATCTAACATACCCGGGTTGATGAATTTGTGAGAGTTCTTGGGGTTTTTCTTAAGAATTAATCTTGAATCTTGAAGGCTAAGGTTTTGTTCTTGAGAGATGATGAGTTTCTTGGAGAGGAATTATGAGTAATGGGACATATAATGGCTCTTTGGGGTTGTAATTATGTGTTTTGGATGGATTTGGGACCTTGGAAAAAGACCAAACGGTCCCTATATAATAAATCATGAAACTAGAAATATCCCAATTTTTAGTTCCAGCGTGATACAGTTCTTATTGCGTTGGGCCACTGAAAAAAGACAATCTTTATTTTGTCCAACGACGCGATGCAGTGCTAACGCGTTGCGCCACAGGAAACGAACAATTCCATAATGGAACCTTTGCATGATGCGGTGCCATTGTGGTACCCTACTGACGTGAAATTGCCGCTTGGCGCAATGCAGTGTTATCATAGTGGTCCA
Organism: Capsicum annuum; assembly: GCF_002878395.1. Lineage (NCBI taxonomy): Eukaryota > Viridiplantae > Streptophyta > Magnoliopsida > Solanales > Solanaceae > Capsicum > Capsicum annuum. The sequence goes on from NC_061117.1 coordinate 41,425,673, forward strand.
CTAGAAAAGGACGAACATGATTTTGGCCATCACCATGATGCGACCTTATCACGTTGGGATACTATTTTTCACTAAAAGTGCCATAACTTCTCACCCAAGTATCGAATTTGGGAAAAATTGGTATCGTTGGAAATATAATTCAATTTCCTATAACTTAGTGGGTCTTGAGCTGGAAAATTCTCAGTAGAGTAAAAGTTATTCTTGTTAGAAGTTGACTAAAGTAACATTCTTCCCAAAAACTCAATCAGTAAGGAATATTTGGATTCGTCTAATAGCTGGGAATTATTTGAGGCCTTAATGCACATCAAACTCGCTCATAAAACTACCAAAGAACTATAAGGTAATTTGTATGAGATTGAAACATTCCTCTAACATTGGTTTGGATTTTTGGGGTATTACAATATCTCCCCTTGGGAATATTCGTCCTCAAATGAGATTGGTTAAGCTGAAAGCACTGAGGAATTGAGACTACATGTAGAATATATGTGATGAAGTCATGATTACATGAATGAGTCTGAAACATGACATATGACTGAACTAATTCTGTGAATACATGACTGGCATAAGAATGATATGCAACTGAAACTGAGAATAGAAAAGACAAATTCTGAGAAGATTGTCACCTTAAGCTGAATCTGAGTTTGCAGAGAAAAAATGAGGGTACTTGGTTTGTATATTTGCTTTTGCTTCCCAAGTGGCTCCCTCAATAGACTAATTCTGCCAAAGAACCTTGACTAGGGGAACTTCTTTGTTCCATAGTCTATGAATTTGTCTATCAAGGATCTTAACTGGAATTTCTTCGTAAGAAAGGTTGTTCTAAACATCTACACTTTATAAGGCAACAACTACAGATGGGTCACTAATACACTTCTTCAACAAGGAGATATGGAATACTTGGGGACTAAGCTTCCCCTTTTTACCAAACCTCTTCACTCCCTTCATGGGAGAGATCTTTAGATAAATAAATCTCTAATCTCAAACTTAAGATCCTTTCTCCTCGCATTTCCTTAAGACTTCTGTTGGCTTTGGGCTGCCTTAAGCCTCTCCCGGATTAACTAAACTTTCTCTAAAGCATCAAACATTAGATCAAGCCCTATCAAAGTGGATTAACCTAATTCAAACCAACCAATTGAAGACCTACATCTCCTTCCATATAGAGCCATCTGAATACTGGAATGATAGCTATTATTATACGTAAATTCAATCAAAGGCAAGTGGTCATACCAATTGTCTTTAAAGTCAACAACACACGCGCTCAATATGTCATCAAGGGTCTGAATGGTCCTCTCTATTTGACCATCTATCTGAGAGTGAAAGGTTGTACGGAGGTGAACTTGGGTACTAAGACCCTTTTGAAAAGCTTTCAAGAAGTGAGAGGTAAACTGAGTAACTCTGTCTGAGATGACATACAATGAAACATCGTACAACTAAACCCACTCTCTAATATAGAGCTTGGCATAGTCCCCGACCAAATAAGAAGTATGGACTGGCAAGAAATGGGTTGATTTGGTCATTCTTTCCTCAATGACCAAAATTGAATTATGTTGCTGATGAGTATGAGGCAAACCTGTCACAAAATCTATGTTCATTAATTTTCACTTCCAAGTGGGAATACTTAACTCCTGTATAGACCTACTAGGCTTATGATGCTTAATCTTAATCTATTGGCAAGTGGATAACTTAGCTACAAAATCTGTAATATCCCTCTTTTAACGTCCTCAGATCCCATCCAAAGACGTCATACAGTGCTTATGACCCCGAACGACCACAAGCTAACCCTTTACTGATATTTGTACCTGTACACTGATAATATCTAAAATAAATATGGAAACTAGCCATAAGGTTTAACATATCTATGAATACTCATATTACAGAAAACTGAATACTAATACATTCGTCTGAAAAGCCTCTAAACTATCTGAACTATGGATTTGATGGGATAGGTCCCCAAATAACTCCATCAACTGAAAATAAACAAAGACTGAAGCAATAATAGTAAATTGAAATTCATCCTCAAAAGAAGAAGACTCACTGCTACTACTGCTAACTAGGACTGAACGGCTGAGGATACTTTGGATGCTATGACTCTAAACCTATGGGGTAAAATAAAACATCATAGTAGAAATGCATCAGTACAGGAATGTATCAAGTATGTAGACGAGGTAGGCTAATGCAAGGGCTCGTGCATGCATAATATCTAAACTGAATAATCATGAAGATGCGGTATGAGAACACATACATGAATGCACAAACCATGAACACAATCACCGCAACTCTAGATACTGAAACTCGAATACCACTTTACTGCAGACTGAACTCACTACTGATACTGAGATACTAAATCATTAACTCATATGATACTGAAAATTGAGAGTCTGGATGAACTTACATCAAGGATTGAATTTTGAGCTTACTACTTTCGACTGACAGAATTAGAGATCAACTTTTCTAACAGATTATTCTGGAAGCAATTATCAATGATAAGAGGTATGATCATGTCCAAATCTGACAATAAGAATACTCAATAGAATCTGAGATGGAGATCAAGCCAATCTGATGGGAGATCTCTAGATATGACAATAAGAATACTCAACATAGTTAGAGACTGAGATCAAGCCTCTCTGATGGGAGATCTCTAGATATGATAATAAGTATCTGTATATGAGACCAAGCCCATCTGACAGGATGGTCCATGAATCAATGGAACTATCTGAGTTCCTCACTGAGATAGACGACTATACAACACAGTCCTGATTTTTAAAGATTGATACTAAAACTGTAACTGTGGGAAGTAGTTACTTAACTGACATGCCCTCTAACCTGTAACCCCAGCTGAAAGGGTGTCATTACCATGCCACGGGTATAGACCTCTCTGGTTAAACCTCTCTAATGGGATGACCCTTGCAGGAAGTCAGCCTGAGGCAATATAATAGTCAAACCTCTCTGACGGTGACAATCTCTACTGATAGGGACTCTTGCATCCTGCGGTGGCTATGTAGTTCTAGAGTTCAAGGATTGCTCCTAATGACTTGGCCTCTCTAACGGGGAGCCGCCATCCCTTCCTTTGATCGGTATAAGTTTCTACTCCCAACTGAAAGACTTTGAACTAAAATCTTAACTGAACACAATTGAACTAAATTTGATACTGATCATGTTTCTCAAAAGATCTGACTGAGTTATACTGAGATTACTTAGTTCTGTATCTGACGAAAAAGGTATCGAATCATGGTATCTGACTAACGATACGGAGCTGGAATAGATTACTCGAATCGCTTCTGATATTAGAATTGAATCACTTGAATACTATTAGATCAGAGCTGATTATAGGATTGAGGCTAGATTACTAGCGATACCGAGATTATAGAGATAATTAAGATTACTAAGCTTTCTTAAGTTTTGCACTTGTCTGAGGATACAGAGTTCTATACTTCATTGAGTTTTGAGAATCATGGCTCGACTAAAATTATTGAGAAACTGATATGGGCTCTATACAACAGCTCTATTGTCAGCTATAAATACCCCCAGGGCTCGATAACATAAAAGTAAAGCACAATCATTCTTGACTAGTCATCACAACAGTCATTCATTCATCATCACAAGTATTCAAGGGGTCACTTTAAGCATCTCTAAATCACAATCATATAATAACATAGGGGAAACAGGCTAATAGATTGTACTCCATTCAATAAGGTTTTACCTCAACTATTTTATACCTAAATCAGTCTTGACATGTTTTTGGATATCACATAGCTTGGGGAAACTTCATACTATCATGACATAACTTACTTGCTAACCACTTGGCATGTATTAAAAACTTAGCATATAGCAAGAGCACATAATTGGGGAATTTACTACTATCACATCTCCATTTATTCACAAAGGTCCTTCAACAAACACTAGACGGGCATGGGTTCACACTTATTTGGGGATTTCCTACTACCATGGAATAATTCATTCACTTGGGCATTTTATCAAACACTAGGCATGCATAAACTAACTCACAATTTGGGGTTTCATCTTCAACATGCTACAATGGCCCTTATACTTTACCTAAGCTCTTTATCAAACCTAGGGGAACATGCTTCGCCTATTCAACCATTTCTACACCTATTTGACATGAACACATCACATAGAAAGCAACATAAGGAAGATTGATCACAAATATCACATGGATTCCACCTACTAGGGTCAAGGCTCATGAATCTTGTAAACAAACATGAATCAAAACTCAAAAACATATGTAACATCAATTTCAACTCATACAAATCATTAACAACTTATAAGAATAAAAATATTTGAGTTTTGAAAAGGGTTCTTGAGCCTCTTGGATGAAAGGGACCCAAGAATCAATATCTACATATCTTAATCTTTAAATTAGATAATTCTAATGCTTGAGACTCTATCCGCACTTGTAATAAATTATTCTCAAAGCCCAAACTATGAGGAACTTGATTCTTGAAGAAATCTTGAAGAATTATGGATGAATTTTTGGAAGATTAGGGTTCTTGAATTGAAACCCTAGATATACTCTCTTTAGAGAATTGAAAGAGAAAATGGAGAAATTAGGGTTTAGAGGTGGATGCTCATATTTATAGAGGCCTCTAAAAGATGAGAAAAGACCAAAATACCATTGCAAAAATATGCTTAAGTTGCTGAAAAAATTTTAGCTGTCGACATCCGTGACTAGCCGTCAGGCATGTGATAGGTCATCACGAATTGTCATCACGATAGGCTGAAATTTTCAGTTTCTGGTTAAGGTTAATGACATTGGTGATAGGCCATCACGGGAATGATGGATTGTTACAAAATGTCATCAGCAGAGGTAAAAATCTGCCCAGGAATGACGACATTGGTGATAGGTCATCACGCTCGTGATAGCTTATCACGAATGTTATCACTCAGTTTCTCAGCCTGACATGCTGGAGTAAAATGGGCATAACTCTTTCCTCTGATATTGGTTTTTGAAAAAATTGGTATTGTTGGAAAGATAATTCAAAGATATTTAATTTGATATGGAGTAGATCCTCTAATTCCATATATACAAAGAGTTATGGTTGATTGAAATTGACCAAAGTTTTGACGCTCACTAAACCTTGAATGATAAGAAAGCTTTCAACTCGTCCTTGAGTTAGGGGACCTCTATGATCTTCACTCATGCTCAAATAGATTCCTAGATGATTCTAAGTATTTCATACTTAGGAAGATATTTTTGAAACATTTAGACTCAGATTTTTGCTTTACCAAATAAGCTCTAAGGCTCAGACTGGAAGAGGAATTTGCGGGGCATAAAATTATCTCCCCCTTGGGAACATTCGTCCTCGAATGTCGCTTGATAGACTGAAAATATAGACCAATAGAACCTACTCAAGAGATGGAGACATTTCAAGGCATGCTTACGCAACTAGAACTATTGACATAAAGAGTTCTCACACTGGGCATGATTCATATCTGGTGCATGTAATACTCGACTGAATCTACTCATAGCTGAATTCTCATAACACTCATGCATATCTGATGCATGGACTCATAACTGGGCTGATCTCAAGAATGCTTGACTGATCACACACAGACAAGATGAACTCATTTCTACTAAATGCGCATATCTAATGCATGAATGTCAGGCTAAGCTGACTTTTAAAAGCACGACTTGACAATGCAATAACGACTGATGCTAACTTCATAAAGAAAATATGAACATGCATCGGGATAAATCTAATGGCATTCAACATCATAATACTATAGGGTATCCCCTTTGGGACTCTATGTCCTTCTAAACACACTTCACTAAAATACTGGGGCGGTGGGTGGGGCACCTACAGACTGGGTCATAATTGACCGATCAAGATCTAAAGCTCATGCATGAATCATACTAACGTATAAGCTCAAAATGAGAGCAAAGGATATATCAATGCACGCCATAAAGATGAAGGGTTTATAATACACCCGGGTCTATTTTAGGGGATCTTTCCCAATCAAGGCGAGCCTGAAACGCATGGAGTCTACCCCTTTGAGTCAGCACCCTACATTCTTGAATTTTATGGCCCGGCTCACCACACCCAAAGTATATATCACTACCGGCTCCAAACACACCTTGGTGGTGCCTGCCACACTCTCCACAATACGGATGGGCACAAACACCACTAGGACTACTATGAGCTTTGGAGCTTGGCGCTCTCTTAGATCTGACACCCCTAAACATAGGTACGGGTACACTAGCTGAAGATGGAGATAGAACTAAAAATCTCTGACCATACTGAGAACTACTACCACCTTGAGACCCTGACTACGAGAAACCACAACTACCTGTCTTGGCTCTCTTACTCACTCTCTCCCTCTCCTTCATCTTATCTACCTCAATCTATTACACATGCATCATCAGTCTAGCAAAGTCTATATCTCTATGAAGGATAGTAGTCCCTCACTCTTTCAACACTAACTTGGATACACCAGTCACAAACTTACTCATACTCGCTCTAGGGTCAGCTCTCAAGTCAGGAGCATACTTAGCTAATTGGCTAAACTTAAGACAATACTCTTTCACGGTCATAAAACCTTGCCTTTGGTTCATAAACTCTTCTAACTTAGCTTCTCTCATCTATAGAGGGAAAAACCTATCTAAAGAGGCACTCTGAAACTCTAGCCAAGTCACGGGAGCTGCATTCTCCCCTCTACTCTTTTCCCACATCACTACCAAATCATGAGCAATATTCTTCAACCTATAAGATAGTAACTCAACACTCTCCTTCTCATAAGCATGCATAATCTGGATGATCTTCTTCACCTCCTCTAGATAAAGTTGTCGGTCCTCACCTACTACTGACCCAAAGAATTCTGGCGGGTTCATTTTTATGAAACTTCTGATTCTGGCTGCGGCTGAGTCTCCATCTTACTGAAGTAGGGCTATAACCTGACGATTGCCCTGAACATTAGTGACAGCTTGGGCTAGCACCTGAAAAGATACCCAAAACTCTACACGTGACACACTCTCATTCGTAGGATCTACTGGCTATGGGGGCTGGTCATCAACCCCACGGACAAAATCTCTGCGAGGAGGTTTACTCTGTAATTGGAAGAAACAAGTGGATTAGACTGAGAACCAATTTGAGCTCATGCTCACTCGCATTAAATGATCACTGAAACAAGGGAAACTGCTCCTAAGAACATCTTGTAGCCTCTTGTACATAAATGTGGTGCGCTACACACCCATGTACAAGACTCTACTAGATGCGGCTTTTTAGACTTCCTAGGACACTCTTGAACTTTAGGCTCTGATACCAAGTTTGTAAAGCCCTAAGATCCTATCCTGAGATGTCACACAGTGCTTATGACCTCAAAGGACCACTAGCTAACCCTTTACTAATATCTGTACCCATACACTACATAATATCTAAAATAAATACGAAAACTAGCCATAAGGTTCAACACATCTATGACTACTCATAATATAGAAAATTGAATACTAATACATCCATCTGAAAATCCTATAAACTATCTAAACTGCGGATTTGATAGGACAGGTCCCCAACTAACTCTTTCAACTGAAAATAAACAAAGACTGAAACAATAATAGTAAACTGAAATTCATTCTCAAAAGAAGAGGACTCACTGCTACTGCTGCTGACTGGGACTGAACTGCTGAGGATACGCTGGATCCTATGCCTCTGAACCTATGGTGTCAAATAAAACACCATAGTGCAAATGCGTCAGTAAAGAAATATTCCGAGTATGTAGCGAGGTAGGATAATACAAGGGCTCATGCATGCACAATATCTAAACTGAATAATCATGAAGATGCCGCATGAGAACACATACATGAATAAACAGACCATGAACACAATCACCGCAACTCTAGATACTGAAACTCAGATACCACTTTACTACAGACTAAACTCACTAATGACACTGAGATACTGAATCACTGACTTATCTGATACTGATAACTGAGATTTTGGATGTACTTACATCAAGGACTAAATTCTAATCTTACTACTTTCGACTAACAGAATTAGAGATCAACTTTTCTAACAGATGATTTCGAAAGTGATTATCAATGATAAGAAGTATGATCATGTCCGAATCTGACAACAAAAATACTCAACATGGTCTGAGACTAGGATCAAGCCTCTCTGACAGGAGATCTCTAGATATGATAATAAGTATCCATATATGAGACCAACCCTATCTGACTGGATAGTCCATAAATTAATGGAACTATCTGAGTTCCTCACTGAGATAGACGACTGTACCACACAATCCTGATTTCTTAAGATAGATATTGAAATTGAAACTGTGGGAAGTAGTTACTTAACCAACATGCCCCAGCCTACCACAGGTGGGGTCCAACCTATAACCCCAGCTGGAAGGGTGTCAATACCATCCCACGGGTAAAGACCTCTCTGGTCAAGACTCTCTGACAGGATGGCCCTTGTAGAAAGTCGGCCTGAGGTAATATAATATTCAAACGTCTCTGATGTTGAAAACCTTTACTGATGGGGACTCCTGCATCCTGCATTGGATACACAGTTCTGGAGTTTAGGGATTGCTCCTATCGACTCGGGCTCTCTGACGGGGAGCCGCCATCCCTTCCCTCGCTCGGTGCTAGTTTCGACTCCCAACTGAAAGACTATGAACTAAAATCTTAAACGAACACAACTAAGCTAAATCTGATACTAATCATGTTTCTCAAAAGATCTGACTAAGTTACGCTGAGATTACTTAGTTTCATATCTGATGAAAAAGGTATCGAATCATGGTATCTGACTGACGATACAGAGCTGGAATAGATTACACAAATTGCTTCTGAGATTAGAATTGAATCACTTGAATACTATTAGATCTAACCTGATTACAAGACTGAGGCTAGATTACTAGCGATACAGATATTACTGAGATAACTAAGATTACTGAGCTTTCTTATGTTTTGCACTTGTCTGAGGATACAGAGTTCTATAGTTCACTGAGTTCTTAGAATTATGGTTCGACTGAAATTACCAAAAAACTGACATGGGCTATAGACAATAGCTCTATATACCCTCAGGACTCGATAATATAAAAGTAAAGCATAATCATTCTTGACTTAGAATATATTAAGAGTACATAATTGGGGTATTTACTACTGTCACATCTCCACTTATTCACTAAGGCCCTTCAAAAAACACTAGACATGCAAGGGTTCACACTTGTTTAGGGATTTCCTACTACTATGGAATAATTCATTCACTTGGGTATTTTATCAAACACTAGGCATACATAAACTAACTCACAATTTGGGGTTTTATCTTCAACAACCTACAATGGCCCTTATTCTTCACCTAAGCTCTTTATAAAACCTAGGGGGAACATGCTTCACTTATTCAACCATTTATACACCCATTTAACATGAATACATCACATAGAAAGCAACATACAAAAGATTCATCACAAATATCACATGGATTCCACCTACTAGGGTCAAGGCTCATGAATCTTGTAAACAAACACGAATCAAAACTCAAAAACACATGTAACATCAATTTCAAATAATACAAATCATTAACAACTCATAAACATAAAAATCTTTGAGTTTTGAAAAGGGTTTATGAGCTTCTTGAGTAAAAGGGACCCAAGAATCAACATCTACATAACTTAATCTTTGAAATTGGATGAATTCTAATGCTTAAGACTCTATCCGCACTTGTAATAAATAATTCTCGAAGCCCACACTATGAGGAACTTGATTCTTGAAGAAATCTTGAAGAATTATGGATGAATTTTTAGAAGATTAGGGTTCTTGAATTGAAACCCTAGATATACTCTCTTTAGAGAATTAAAAGAGAAAATAGAGAAATTAGGGTTTAAAGGTGGATGCTCATATCTATAGAGGCCTCCAATATATGAGAAAATACCAAAATACCCTTGTAAAAATGTCCTTAAGATACTGAAAAAATTTTTAGTTGACGACATCCGTGACAAGCCGTCAGGCCCGTGCTAGGTCATCACAAATTGTCATCACAAAAGGGTGAAATTTTGAGTTTCTGGTTAAGGTTGACAATATTGGTGATAGGCCGTCATGGGCGTGATGGCTTGTCACAAAATGTCATCACCAGAGGTAGAAATATGCCCAGGGATGATGACATTGGTGATGGTCATCACGCTCGTGACATCTTATCATGAATGTCGTTACTTAGTTTCTCAGCCTGACATGCTGGAGTAAAATAGGCATAACTCTTTG